>NC_092879.1:8396192-8641192 GCF_028372415.1 Notamacropus eugenii | reverse complement strand
CGTCTCCTCTCCTCTCCTCTCCTCTCCCCTCATCAGGTATCATTCCCTTACTTGAGGATGTTCTTTCCAAAGAAAGGCAAATTTGGATGGCTGGAACCTACCTATTTCTGTTTGGGTTTACTGGCTATATTTTTTTCTTAAAAGCCCTTACCATGCCTTAAACTCAATTCATTTAGTTCTCCTTGATTGGACAATATGTTGTTTCTTCTGATGACTTGCAGAACTTCTTATTTCTGAATTCAAAGAAATTTAACCATTATACAATTGTCTTCTAGAAGCACTCTGAATTTTTTCAACTGGAATTTTCATGTTCTGTGTTCAGAATTTCTGGACATTTATATTATTTCCTTCATTGTGGTGTTAAGATTTTCTGTCCTGTTGTATTCTTCTGGGAGACCTATGATCCTCATGTTGTCTCTGTACATTCTACCTTGAAATCCATATTTTGCTTGTACAATCATCATATTTTTATTTAGTGTTGTTTTTGACTCCTCTTTTCCTAGGTTTCCCACTTTTGTATATTTGCATTCTTAATTTGTTGTTATCTCATTTGTTTCTTTGGTAATGCTTGTTATTCATTGCACCTTCAGCTTTTTTTATTCCATTCATTGAGATGGCTTGGGAGGGGAAGTGAGACTGGCGACCTAGCACAGCCCTCCCTCATTCAAAACAAAGTCACAGCAAGTCACGTTATCATTTGTCTCATGGCATGGTCTTCTTCAGCAACGAAGGACGAACACAATCCTGTGAGTAGACGCAGCTGCCTGAATGGGAATCCAGTTATTTGGGTAACTCAGCTCCTCCTCTCCTGTCTGATTCTCCCTTCCCTTCCTTCTCCTCTGCAAAGGAAAGCAAATTTGAGTGACCAAAAATGCCTAGTTGGCTTGGGTTTTACTGGCTGGTTTCGTTTCTTTCCCTTCCTTCCCTTCCTTTGCTTCTCTGTCCTGTATTTTCCTTTCTCAAAACTTTAAACCTACTGCACTCTGACAGGTCCACCTCAGCAGAAGAGATTGGGCCCTTGCATCTCAGTTCCTTCCCAGGGTAGCAAGAATGCGACAATTTTCAGGTAGGGGTAGGTAATGAAGAGCAGTTAATACAAAAGCTGTCAATTTAGTGTCTCCTTTCCCATCATAGCCTCCTTCAGCACTTTCTGATAACCAGGGCTGGGAATGATGGGATGATGAGTCAACATAGCTTTCAACGATTACCCCATTTGGTGCTAACCACATATGTGGAAGTAACTGAACAACAAAACTAATACATACGTGTGGATGTATGCTTGCCTGTACATATATGTGTGTGTGTGCACACGTACATATATGTGTATATACATATATGCACATACACATATGCATATATACATGTACAGACATTCAGATGGTTCTGCATCACATTAGTGACTATAAACCAGGGGATTTAAACTGACAATAGGAAACAAGTGTCATAAATCAATCCCATGTTTCCATCAATATCATAAAGTTAAACAAAGTTAGATGTATTGCCTCAAGGAGAAAAACCTCTCTGAATAGGGTGGTAACCCACTCCCAATGTTCAGTTAATTAGCACACTTTGTCTTGAGTCCCATATGTCCCTTGCAGTTGCCTGGTGCTTGGAAACATCTTCCCCGAGCCATCGCAGAATAGACCTCCTCCTCCTCAGGTGGCTCTAGAGAGGTCTCTTTACAGTGGATTTGCTTCTCTGCCTCTAAGTCACCTGCAGAGTCCTAGGTGATTCTATGAAAATCTTTTGTAAAATGGATCTCAATATAATTTGTACATGCTTCTAAATTTGCTTCCAATAACTAGGTCATATGGTGAAAACCAGCTCAAGCCTCATGATTCTGGGTTCATTACCGATAGCACCATAGGAACATCAAATTTAGGAACTCATAATTCATCTGAAACTTTAGACAGCTTGAGTTATGACATACCACTTGCTACTTCTATCTTCTTTATATCAATGCAACTTTATATATAAAATCTGAAATCTAGTTTCTAGAACTTACATAAGCAAGGCCTTTTCAGAACATGCTATTAGAACATGCTAAGGACTATATATTCTACAGGAATGTTTGATTTTAACATATAAATTATCTCATCTCATTTATTTCTGTAATGGTAAGGGAAATTGAAGGTCTTCCCTATCCCTTAATAGGTGCATGTGACCTGCTCTGAGCTTTGGCCCAGTCCACAGACTGAGTCACATGAAGCTGATGGTGGGAGGAGTTTGCCATACTGGTCGAACAGGAAGGACGAAGCTGAGAGAGAGTGAAGCAGAGCTTGGAGAGAGCAAGGCAGAGCTGAGGCAGAGTAGCTAGTGTGAGTGAGAGAGAAAGGTATTCTGCCTAAAGGAGCTTGTTTGTGAGGAGGCTTACCAGAATGAAGGCCTGGGGGTGGTGGTGCTCCCTTTAGTAGTAATGTGTACAAACTTTGTTGTTACCGTGGTGGAACTGTCTTTCTTGTTTCTGAATAAGTATTTTGGTTTCATCTTGGTGGAGGAGATTTTATGTTTTGTGAATTTACCCTGGATATATGTATGCATATCAAGAGCTTCCACTGTGGGTATTGCATTGCCACTACCCTTTCTTAAAAATTTCCACTCCTCCTAATTTCATCCTTAGGATTAGGAGATACTTTCGGGATTTATTTCCATAAATGAATACATAGCTACTAGTACTCATGGGAAGTAAATAATTTTTTCCCTGGGTTCAATTTTTAATGATATGTGTCAATATATTAATCCCGAACTGTTTAGGAAAACATATTAGGTCATTAACCGTATTCAAATAGACATAAATATAGTCTACTGTTCTCGGAATCCCTTTAAACAATGGGAACATCTTTCAGGTGATTCTTAATAAGTTGTCATGCATTTTAGGACATACTATTCACACAGGTTCTAATTCCAGATTAAATAACAACCACAAGTGAAATCAGATTTCCCATGAAGGTATCAAAAGATAGCTCATAATTTACTCTCCACTAAGATAACTGACTACTGAAATCGTGCTCCTTAAAATTAAAACAGAAGAGGTACCTGACTTCAATCTCTCTTTCTCTAGATAGATGGATAGGGAGAGAGAGAGATAGATGTTAAAGTCTGTCTCTGTTCATCCTCCACTTATGAAGATGACCATGACATCAGAGAAATGATGACATGACTTGCACTTGACTTTGTTTTGAGTGAGAGAGGTCTGTGCAGATCACCAGCCTCACTTCTCTTCCAGAGCCATCTGAATCCAGTGACCAGATATTCATCAGGATGACTGGAGATGACCCAGGATGAGGCAATTGGGATTAAGTGACTTGCCCAAGGTCATGAAGCTAGTGAGTATCAAGTGTCTGAGGTCACATTTGAACTCAGGTCCTCCTGACTCCTCCACTGGTGCTCTACCCACTTCACCACCAGTTTTAGCTGAACTCAGAGATGCCTGCAAGTGCTTAAACCAGTCTTGATCAGCTCAGAAAGAAAAGAAAACAACGTGGTTCTGAATTATCTAAACGGCAGCAAAGATCCTGCTTTTTGATTTATCAGATTTACAGATATCTTATCGTTAGACACCCCCATTTCCTGCCTGACTTCCTAATTTATTGTGCTGCTCCTTTAATCTTGACTTAGCTATTAATACCTCAAAAGTCCTAAATACTACAAATATGTATAAATCCTTTCCCACTCCCCTTCAAGAAGATGAGAACATTGATTCATTGTGGATAATTCCAAGATTTTCACAAGGTGATTTTCACAAATTATGCAGAGGTTGTGTTAATAGTTTTACTCTTCCCATGTTAATATGTATAGCCATATATTGTAAAAAGAAGAGTAATTTTGTATAATGAATGCAAAACAGTTGATAAACATCAAACCACATGAGTTTGTTCTCATTGCTGGAAGAAGGCTGCCCTGCTCTACCTGAGCACAAAATCATTGAATGATTTCTACTTTAAAAGTGAAAGCAAATCAAACAGCTTTAGCTTGCTGCTTATAACAGGGCTGGAAGGTCTTGGGGATCATGGTCGCCAAAAGGCTACACTTCTCCCAAGGCCACTCTTTGGTCATCCTCCAGCGTGTGTCATGAGACAAAACTGCCAAAGGGAAAATTGATTTTTTCTCTGTTCCTCCTGCACTGGAAGATCTGTACCTGGCCCAGCAAGGTAGGAGGCTAATCATATGAGAATAAGTGAGAAACATTCTTGTCTACCCAGCTGTGAATCAGCTTTTTAATGCTTAACTGTGCTGAAAAGGGGAGAATCTTTTGTTCAAGGATTTCTTATAAATGATCTTTAAGTTTTCATTTCTTTTTCTAACTCACCATCTTGATATAGCCTACTGACTCTAAATTGGGTCTTTGTGCCATCTACAATCTTTCTCCTTGTCAGGTCCTCAAACAAATCAAAGCCTTGATTTAAGGAATAAAGCATCTTTAATTGAGAAAACAGGGTAGCAAATCTCCCACCCTGGGGGATGTCAAGTGGATTTCCCTAACCAAAGAGACACATGAAAATGTTTTCATATTTTAGGAGAGGGGGAAGAGAGAGTATGAGGTGGTAAGGCCTGGTCATTAAACCCCAGTGGCCCATGGCAGTCTGGGTAAGGAAAGCCACTTCAATCTGGCTGTTTTACCCCTTATGCCATGAATCTTAATGGAAGTGGGCAAGTACACTAGAAACTGATATCCAGCTTGAGCTGGGTTCCCCACAAAACAACATCTCTGAATGGGGTACCTAAGGTATAGGTCAGCTCAATCTAATCTCATTTCCTTGAAGGTAAGAAAATAAAGACATTACTGAAATTGTGGCATTGTCATGATGATCAAAGTTTAGGCAGTCCAAATTACAATTGGTATCAACCGTTTTCTGTCATTACATTAATAATTATATTAATAGTTATGTCAGCAAGGTAGAAAGAACATGCCAATTTACAGGTAGGCAAATGTGACAAAGAGCAGGTAATACAAAAAGCTGCAGACTTGGTGTCTCCTTCCCCATCAGAGTCTCCTTCAATATTGATTGATTTGCAACGTTGGGAACAATGGGATTTTGAATCAACAGAACTTTCAACAACATATTTGGGTTGTTTTGAGGATATATTTGACAGGGTGACAAAAAGTTGTTAACATAATGACAGAAATTCTTAATAGCCAATGCAATATGGACTGCCCCTCCATTAAATGATCCTTGTAATATCAGAATTTCAGTGATGTTCTTACAGTTCTACTATGAAGATACTTACTCTTGATTAGGTTGAGCTGAACCACACCCTAGGTGCCCCTCACCCCAGGATTATGTCTTGTGGGGAGCCCAGATCAAGCTCTATGATGGATTCTGATGTCCTTCTCCCCTTTCACTGGGATTCACACTCATATGCGTGCACGCACACACACACACACACACACACACACACACACACACACACGGAGGAAATCATGTGCATAGAAATAATTGAAGCCCAAGGAGATGAGAGAAAAGAAGAGGACCCAGAGGATCCAAGAAAGATTCATAGGTGGCTTTGGTGACAGACAGAGGATTGAATTTGATGGAGATGAATATATTTGGGGGTCAGGGTAGACACTCAGAAAGAAAAAACAACCCCCCTCAAAAAAAAAAAAAAAACCAAAACTACGTCCACCTTAGTTTACATGGAAACATTACATATCAGGAAAGGAAAAAGGAGGTGGAAAGTCTGCCTCAGACATTGAAAAGGTTGACCCAACTGTATTCACAAGGAGAGATGGTGTTATATAGAGAACCTTTGATGAGAAATATCTTGTGGCATCTGTGTGTGTGTATGTGTGTGTGTGTGTGTGTTATGATATGCCCAGTCTATTTTTTTTCCTTAAGGACCATGCCTTAAACCCAAATTACTCTGGCTCTCTTCAGTTGGCCAACAATAGGTCCCAGCTCAAGCTCCACTTAGTGGTCGTTCTTTGGGCCCTGATGACTCTGAGTGAATGTAAATAGCAACTGTTTCTGTTTTGTCCAGCAAACCTGAGAGTCTTCCACTACCAGACTGATTATTTTTTTGAGTAGATAAAGGAGGCCATTCTTTGCCTCATTTCTTACTTAACCTGAATCACTGAATTGGTGTTGCCTCAGTCAAACTGAGGCCTAGGAAAGACTAACTTAAAAAGGCCAAGGTTTACCACTGCATTCAGGACACTTCCCGTAGTGGCTCCAGAGAAGAAAGGGAGACTGGTAACTTTGCACAGTACTCCCTCACTTTATTCATTACAATTCATTTGTAAATCATGCCGTTACCTTGTTGAGATCATGGTCCTTAAGCCAAATCCCATGACAGTAGGATTTGCTTCTTTCCTTTCATCTCCCCCTTCTGCCCTTCCATTGTAAAAGCTCTTTCTTGGCTCTTTCATTTGAGATGATTTGCTACATTCTACTTCTCCTTTTGTCTTACTCCTACTACATTACACTCAACAGTAAATTTTATTTTTTAGGTATTCTCCCTTCACATTCAGCTCACAGCTCACTCTGTGCCCTCTGACCGTGTGTGTGTGTGTGTGTGTGTGTGTGTGTGTGTGTGTGTATCTCTATATCTATATCTATCCATCCATCCATCCATCCATCCATCCATCCATCCATCCATCCATCTATTTATCTGTCTATCTGTCTGTCTGTCTGTCTCTCTCTGTCTGCCTGTCTACCTATCTATGTATGTACCTGTCTGTCTGCTTATCTATATATCTGTCTATCTATGTATATATACCCACACACATAGACACACACATACACCCATGTACATATACATACTTATATATATTCTTGCGTATATATAATAGATACCCCCAAAAGTGCCTCTAATCCAGAAACTTGGTTTCTAGTGCGGAAAACACATATTTACATAAGCACAAAAGGTAGGCACAAGAACTTCTTGATCGAGGATTAGTTTAGAAATATGATCGCTTATTAGGCTGCAGAAAATGAATGCCCTGAAAACTTGGGCAGTTGAATTCTGAAATTTAAATTTTTAGTGTGGCCTGTATTTCTTAGACCAAATAGCTTTAGGTTTTAGGATTTTTTACAGAAATATTTCATGTACAAAGCGAAATAATACTTTCAGTGAAAACTGTTATTGACAAAAACAGACAAAATAACAACCTTGAAAATAACTAGTAATTTTTGCCATACACTTGGAATACTGTAATAAAAATATTGCCTCATCCCTAATGTGTCAATTCCTAATTTTCCAAAATTATTTCCATGAAGCAATACTTTAAGAAAATTATTAGAACTTCTCCAATTAGTAATACAATAAACTTTTTCCTCTGTTCCCTTTTGTTCAGTCAGGACAGTAAGAAAAATTATATGAAAAGTTCAGAAAGTTCAGTGACATCCTTTACTTTCTCAGCACCTCCATCTATTTCTGTACTGCTTGCCAGTAATTTTCCCCGGCTCTGTTTTCATCGTCTCTTTTAAGGGACGGATTCTGAAATTGTAATATGTCTGCTTTCTTGAATGGTCTTTGGTTCTTGAAGTCAAGAGGTTTATGTTCAACTTGGCATCTTGTTCCATCATCTGGAGAAACAGGGCTTTCTAAGCATCAGAATTAACTCACTGCACTGAGTGTTACAGCACTTACTAGTAATCTGCCTGCCTTTCAAACAAAAGATACATGAAAGAAAAAGTTCTTGACTTGGGAAAAATGTACGTCAAGCCCGACAGAGTAAAACATTCTCTTCTGCTTCTGGGTCACCATTTCTTCTTGCTAAATCAAATAGGACAACATATTATAATTCACATTATGGTAAAGTTCAGAGTGACAAGAAAGGTGAGGCTACAGGGCTTTTCGTGGCTTAAATAAGCCACGTGGCTTAAATAAGCTAAGAAACAAGCCACTCAAGCTCAACTGTAAAATTTTATCCACAGTAATATTTTTCTTAGAATATTCGGCAAGCTTGGCTTACATCTGCCAAAACTGACTTTTGAACCTGAATTGAAGAAAGAATCTTCACTTATCCAAACGTCTTATGTGTGCCACTGACCAAAGACTACTGACTACATCCAATCTTGTTAAGCTGAGGTTATTTAAATGTTTGACAAGGCTTGCTGCATACTGGCTGACGAACTGATTAGTACAGGCACGCAAGCCATCCCTTTCTGAGCCTCTGTTGTCTTGGCAAAATTGGGAGTGCATGGTCTGCTTGTGAAGTAACAACTTTGTCAATCTGAAAGTGCTAGGTAAAGCTGTATAGGAAAAAATATATAGTTATTAACTTTTCTTTTTACCTGATACTACAATCTTTGGTCTTTTTCTTGTTGCAAGTTCTTCTTTTATTCTCTTTATACCCTTTACCATTTTTTTGGTTAATTTTTCACTGTCTAGTACTTGAGTGTATACCTTCTGCGAAAGAAAATAACTTTAATTATACATACAACATTCCAAGTCATAACATACTTAGTAAACTATGTGAAGAGGAACTCTATTGAATAGAATAGGGCAACACTCGCAAATTTTAACCACTTCCTAACCATGTCAAAGGCTAATTATTAATGTCTGAAAGGGAAATATTCTTCTTTACCTGACAACAATGTGACTAGTTGGGGGGGCGTGGAGAAGCTTAATGTAACCAAAAAATAATTCAAGCTTATAGATTTGTAAGTATATTGGCTGAGTAACTCACTAAAACAAACTTTCTTAATAAAAAACCTTCAATCTAAGCATGATAATAAATTATTAAATTTTTTGGAGGTAGAGTATTTTTTTATAGATGATGTCACTAGGAAAAATTTATATATCTGTCTACAAGGCATCCTACATATGCAGAGTTAGCATGATTTCTAAATCTAGAAACAATCTTTAAAGGTTCAATCTAATTATCTTTCATTCTTCTTGCCCAGTGACACAAAGTTCACTTATTTTCTGAGATTATTTATTGAGAGTCTGAACTTTTAAAAGTAAGGTGAGCAATGATGGGACAAGGTTTTAGGGGAATGGAGGTAGAAAGAGTTAGATGGGAGTAAGGAGGATGGAGTTAAGTGGAACTCTTAAAGAGAAGGACCACTTCACCCTGTCAGAAGGAAGGGAAAGACAAATGGGCTTTATCTTGTCAATATCATAGGTAGTGAAATCTTTTGCAGGAAAGAGGCAGAGTTGAGACAGTGAAAGGAAAAGTTGGATATAGCCACATGGGGAAGTATGGAAATCCCAGAGCACAAGTACGACTACTTCATTTCCCTGATCAAGAAGTTCCACCACTATTATTCAATACGGTACCACTATTATTCAATATGGTACTTGAAAGTTTAGCTGTAGCAATGAGAAGAACAAAAATTGAAGGAAGCAGAATAGGCAAAGAAAATAAGTTATCACTCTTTGCAGATGACATGATGATATACATAGAGAATCCCAGAGAATCAAGTAAAAAGCTATTTGAAATAATGAACAACTTTGGCAAAGTTGCAGGTTACAAAATAAAGCCACACAAATCATCTACATTTCTCTATATTGTTAACAAAGCCCAACAGCAAGAGATAGAAAGAGAAATCCCATTTAAAGCTATGGTAGACATTATAAAATATCTGGGAGTCTAGCTGCCCAAACAAACTCAGGGACTATATGAACACAACTACAAAACACTTTTCCTACAAGTAAAGTCAGATCTTAGTAAGTGGAAACACATCAGTTGCTCGTGGATAGGCCAAGCCAATATAATAAAAATGACAATCCTACCTAAATTAATTTACTTATTCAGTGCAATACTAACAAAACTATCAGAAAATTATTTTTAGAGCTCGAAACAATAATATCTAAATTCATCTGGAAGAACAAAAGGTCCAGAATATCAAGGGAACTGGTGAAAAGAAATTCTAGGGAAGGTGACCTAGCCTTACCAGATCTCAAATTGTATTATAAAGCAGAAATTATCAAAATTGTTTAGTACTGGCTAAGAAACAGAGGAGTAGAATACGTTAGGTACTGGAATAGGAAATTGGAATAGGTTAGGTACTCAAGACACAGTAGTCAATGAATATAGCAATCTATTGTTTTATAAACCCTAGGACTCCAGCTTCTGGGATAAGAACTCAGTGTTTGAGACTTAAAAATACTGTCTTTCCATGTAGGAATGTAAACAGTTTAACGTTAATAAGTCCCTCATGGCTTCTCTTTGCTGTTTGCCTTTCGATACTTCTCTTCATTCTTGTGTTTGAAAGTCAAATTTTCTTTTCAGCTCTGGTCTTTCCACCAAGAATGCTTGAAAGTCCTCTATTTCATTGAAAGACCATTTTGTCCCCTGAAGTACTATACTCAGTTGTGCTGCTTAGGTGATTCTTGGTTTTAGTCCTAGTTCCTTTGACTTCTGGAATACCGTATTCCACACCCTTCGATCCTTTAATGTAGAAGCTGCTAGATCTTGTGTTATCCTGATTGCATTTCCACAATACTTGAATTGTTTCTTTCTAGTTGCTTGTCATATTTTCTCCTTGACCTGGGAATTCTGGAATTTGGCCACAATCTTCGTAGGAGTTTCTTTTTTTGGATCTCTTTCAGGAGGTGATCAGTGGATTCTTTCAATATTTATTTTGACCCCTGGTTCTAGAATATCAGGGCAGTTTTCCTTGACAATTTCATGAAAGATGATGTCTAGGCTCTTTTTTTGATCGTGGCTTTCAGGTAGTCCCATAATTTTTAAATTGTCTCTCCTGGATCTATTTTCCAGGTCAGTTGTTTTTCCAATGAGATATTTCACATTATCTTCCATTTTTTCATTCTTTTGGTTTTGTTTTGTGATTTCTTGGTTTCTCATAAAGTCATTAGTCTCCATCTGTTCCATTCTAATTTTGAAAGAACTATTTTCTTCAGTGAGCTTTTGAACCTCCTTTTCCATTTGGCTAATTCTGCTTTTGAAAGCATTCTTCTCCTCATTGGCTTTTTGACCCTCTTTTGCCAATTGAGTTAGCCTATTTGTCAAGGTGTTATTTTCTTCAGCATTTTTGGGGTCTCCTTTAGCAACGTGTTGACCTGCTTTTCATGCTTTCCTTGCATCTCTTTTCTTTCTCTTCCCAGTTTTTCCTCCACCTCTCATTTGATTTTCAAAATCCTTTTTGAGCTCTTCCGTGGCCTGAGACCACTGAATACTTATTTTGGATGTTTGCGATATAGAAGCCTTGACTTTTATGTCTTTCCCTGATGGTAAGCATTATTCTTCTTCATCTGAAAGGATGGGAGAAAATATGTGTTCACCAAGAAAGTAACCTTCTATGGCCTTATTTTTTCCCTTTTTTGGGCATTTTCCCAATCAGTTACTCGACTTTTGGGTCCTTTGTCAAGAGTATGGTATACTCTGGGAATCTGTAAAATCTCTGTTCCTCCAAGGTGGCACAATCAAGTGTGTACTGGTCTGGGCATGGGGAGGGATTTTTGTGCCCAGAATCTTAGCAGAGTTTCCTCTCCACAGCCGTCTGTCCTCCAGTTCTGCCAAGCCAGGACTGGGGGTGGGGGTGGGGGGTGGGATTCAGTCAAGCTGTGGGGGGCAGGGCCACCAATCTCCCTCAGGGCCTCTACACAGGGTGGAGGCAAGAATCAGCTCCTCAGTGCCCCCAGGGATTTTTATGATCCAACAATGGTCTCGGGCTGCTGTGAAAATTGTTGCAGGCTACCCAAGGTGACCTCTGCAGCCGCTGCCTGAGTCTGGAGCTATGGGAAGGCCCTTCTCCCTTCCCAGCCAGCTGAAAAAACCCTGTCACTGACCTTTGGCTCCTGTGGGTTGAGGGATCTGAGGTCCCACTGCTGCGACTGGAGATTCCACGCCCAAGGTGTCCTCCTCCCAGAGTCTCCTCGAACCACGTGGCGTGGCCAAGGCTGGGCTGGGCTGGGCTCCTCTCCGCATCTGGTGCAACAGACGTTTCCCATGGGCCTTTCAGGTCACCCTGGGCTAGAAATCTCCTCCACTCTGTTGTTCTCCACTTCTGCTGCTCCAGAATTTTTTGAGAGTCCCTCTCTACAGGTATTTTATGGGCTATGTGGGGAGACCCTGCGTATGTGTGTCTTTCCACTTGGCCATCTTGGCTCCGCCCCCCAAGAACTCAGGTTTTAACAAAAATTGCTCGATAGCAGTGTGGGAGAAACTGGGCATGGACCAATGCCTGTCACAGCACACAAGACTAAAATCCAAATGGGTACATGATCTAGGTATAAATGTTGATACCATAAGCAAATGAGAGGAACTAGGAATAGTGTATTTGTGAGATTTGTGGAGAATGAAGAAATTTTTGACTAAACAAGAGATAGAAAACATTATGAAGTGCAAAATGATTAATTCTGATTATCTTAAATTGAAAAATTTTTGCACAGACAAACCCAATGAAACTAAGGTCAAGAGGGAATCAGAAAGCTAGGAAAGAATTTTTGCAACTAGTGTCTGTGATAAAGGCCTCATTTCTAAAATATATAGGGAACTGAGTCAAATGTAGAAGAATACAAGGCATTCCCCAATTAATAAATGGTCAAAGGATACGAACAGGCAGTTTTCAGAGGAAGCAATTAAAACTATCTATAGTCATATGAAAAAATGCTGTAAACCAGTATTGAATAGAGAGATGCAAATCAAAATAACTGTGAGGCACCACATCACACCTATCAGATTGGCTAACTTGACAAAACAGGAAGAAGACAAATGCTGGAGAAGAGGTGGGAGAGTTGGAACACATTGTTGGTGGAGGTGTGAGCTGACGCAACCATTCTGGAGAGCAACTTAGAACTATGCCCAAAGGGCTACAAAAATGTACATACCCTTTGACCCAGCAATATCGCTTCTGGGACTGTATTCCAAAGAGATCATAAAAATGGGAAAGGATCCCACATGTACAAAAATATTTATAGCAGCTCTCTTTGTGTTGGCCAAAAACTGGAAATCAAGGGGATGCCCATCCATTGGGGAATGGCTAAATAAATTCTGGTATATGAGTGTAATGGAATACTATTGTGCTGTAAAGACATGATGAACAGGAAGACTTCAGAGAGACCTGGAAAGACTTATATGAACTAATGCTGCATGAAAGAAGCAGAACCAGGAGATCTTTGTACACAGCAACAACCACAGTGTGCGAGGAATTTTTCTGGTAGACTTAGTACTTCATTGCAGTGCACGGACTTAAAAAATTCCTAACTCACTCTTGTGGCAAAATGCCTTCCACATCCAGAGAAAGAACTATGGAATTTGATCTCAGAATGAAGCAGATCATTTTCTTTGTATTATGTTTTGTTTTATGATTTCTCCCATTCACTTTAATTATTCTGTGCAACATGACTAAGGTAAAAATGTATTTAGTAGGAATGTATGGGTAGAACCTGTATAAAATTGTATGCCATCTCAAGGTAGGAGTGAGGAGGAAGGAGGAGAAGGTAGGGGAAAAAAATCTAAGATATATGGAAGTGATGATAGAATGCTAAAAACAAATAAAATAATTTAATAATTAAAAATAAATAAAAAAGAAGTTCCAGTGCCTGGTTTCTATTGCTTCTAGCATAAATATGGACTATCTATTTGGCATCAAAATTAGGTGAAGTTAGATTGCAAAACAGGCCTGAGGAGCAGAAACTTACTGCACCCACTTAAAGCCAGCTGTGGGAGGGGACAGAGGGAAAAGTGTGTTGAAGGGGGTAGTGTGACACGGTTGGCAGCAAGGCTACACTGGCTACAATAGAAAAGGGGGGTTAATGTGACCCATCTCACTCTTTGGGGTCAAGCCATGTCTCCCAGCAGAGTGGGCCCCAGATTCAACTTTAGAGATACCATGAAACCCTTGACTCTTTTTCAAGTACCTTGTATATATAATTTGTATTTCCCACATCTGTAAATATGTTGCTTCCCAGAAAAAGAATATAAGCTCCTTGAGAACAGGAATTATTTCCCTGTATCCCTAACATAGAGCCTGACCCAAAGGAAGCACTTATTTATGCTTAATGATCTACTGAGATGATAGGCAATTAGAGAAGTATAAAAGGAAGTCCTGAGGACATGATTACAGTGAGAGAGCATAAATCTCTAGAAAGAATATATCCATAGTGGCTTTAGCTTTATATTAGTTGAAGATTAGATCCTTTTTTAGATTTAATGACACGAAAAAATCCTTTTTCAGGAAATCAGTGTACTTGTAATTTAGGGCAAGTAGGTGTTCCCAGACTGGATAGAGCACTGGGCCTGAAATCAGGAAGACTCATCGTCTTGAGTTCCAAACTGACCTCAGACACTTACTGGTTGTGTGAACCGGGGCAAGTCACCTATCCCTGTTTGTCTCAGTTTCCTCATCTGTACAATCAGCTAGAGAAGGAAATGGCAAACCACTCCAATATCCTGACCCAGAAGATCCCAAATGGGGTCACAAAGATTTGGACACAACTGACAAAAGGACTGAACACCAACAACATATTTGAAATAGGTAAGATGAGGAACCATCTTACTTATGTGTGTGAATTGTTCAACTGAAGTCAGTGCATCTACTGGAAGCTTACACAATCTTATATCCTTGCTGCTCTAACATACCCAAGCTGGCCACCACTAAAGGCACTTTAAGGAAAAGTCCAAAAAACATTTTTTGATATGAATTTAAAACAAGGTTGAAAATTTTCATTGGCATTCTATTTATTTTCCATTTGTTGTAGACAAACCATTTTTGTTTACTTGTTCTAAATAATTATTCAGCTAAAAGTGATTCAATTTATAAGCAATTACTTTTATCTACAACACTGTCAATTATTTTAAATATTAAAGCAACATAATTTTTTTGATTTTACAATGATTAGTTCACTTAAATTCACTTAGCTAAAGTTAGGTTAATATTTTGGCTTAAGCTATTATCCATTAGTTTAAAAAAACCTCTCAAGTCAATACATTTTTTTGACAAGTCTAGATGCTGCATGGAAAAGGCATCTGTATAACGTAAGATAGTACTGCCCTTTTGTAATTTTCCTCCTACTGGTACCAAGGATCACTATGACCCCTGTGTTCAGGAAAATTCAGATATGAAAGGGAAAAGCTCATCTTACTTATACGCATGCGTAACCAGTGGCTATATCAACTTAAATATTCATATAAAATATTTAATAACCGTTGAAAAATCCCATTCTGAAGTTTACTAGCTAAGAGAAATATATGCCAACACTTACTCAATGTAATGTCTTTGTAATAAATGATACAGTTTATGAGTGGAGCAGCTTTCTGTGGTTATGCTTGATGTTAGTAACAGAAAAACAAGTCCCTGATTTGAAAGTTGATGTAAATTTTGCATGAAGAATCTGCTGTCGAAATGTCATCATTTTGTCTGAATTGTGTCCAAATTTGTATCATCCAATCACCTTGGGAGTGGGGGGAAATCAAACTTAATGTCTCTATTATTTAAAAGTATACTACCACAATGAGACAAAAATGAATAAGAAAATATTCAAAGACAACAATCAACATTTAGAAAAACTGTTGAGAAGCTTGAGCATTTACACATAGGCATTTTGTACATTCCACATGTAAAAATATTAGTTTGTACTTACAATACTTTTTTTTTACTTTTTCCACTACTTTTGGGGGTACATTATAATTTGTCATTAAAATTTACATGAAGTTCAGAAATTAATGTTTTTCAAGGTATCAAAATGTGGCCTTATAAAAAAAGTAAGCAAAATTTGGACAAAAATTATTTTATAGATAATACAAAAGACATCCATGTGAATTTATAAAGATATGCTGTAGTTCTTCATGTTGATATATATTATATTCCATGGAAGAAATGAAGCCATCTCCATAATGGTCATTTTTCTTAAAAATATCTTCTAACACAGAATCATGCTATGACTTATCCTCTTTCTCAAATTCCTTTTTCAAGTAATCATTGATCTCCATTTTAGAAAGTTACTTCTCATTGTCCACATCGATCTGTTTAAATGTTTCAATGCTTCAGGGTCCTTTGGTCACAGCATACAATTCAATCTCTAAAATCAGTGTTGTATCTGGTAGAATCAAAGCTATCTTTGTCTTGACCTATAAGCAAATAGCTAGATAGTCAATGATGATTTCTGGGAAACTGATTTTCATGTTTCCAATTTGTCCGGCTATATTCTTCTGGTCTTAGGAAGGAAACTTTCATAGCCTTCCTTTCCATAGCCCAGTGAAGGAGGTATTGTCACTTTTCTTTTTTCTCCAGAACACATACCCATCATAGCAATATCTGGGCCTTTTATTACTTGCCCAACACCAGGAACAAACCATTTTGGATGATCTTTAATTTGTGTCTGGCTGCAGTAGAATTGGGTGCTGTTTTCTAAGTAGCCATCATAATGGGCATTGAGCAGGTCCCCCTTCCTGCTTTTGGGAGAACAGTTTTCTGGAAGATGCAAAATTTCTATTTTCACTTCATCCATAACTTCCTCTACTTTTTGGCTCTTAAAGCATTACGTGCATATTAGATTGTCATTGGGTAGCAGGAGTCAGAAGTGATGTGCAGGAGAGCCTGCACCCTGGGATTTCGGGTAGGGCCGGCAGTAGCAGGATGGCAATCCCCTTGGGCACTTTTGATTTTCCCTTGGGGTGGAGAAAGGTTGGGGGGGGGAGATGAGGGAGAATGGAGGGAGAAGGGAAGAGGAAAAAACAATGGTGAGAAGGGAATGGGGAAGAGAAAATGGAGGGAGAAGAGAGGTAAAGGGGGTGAATGAAGATGGGGAGACAGGAGAGGGAGAATGAGACAGGATGGGGATCAGAAGAAGGTAAAGGAAGAAGGCGAATGGAAAAGAGGAATGGGTATGAGTAGAGGGAAGGAGTCGGGGGTGGGAAAAAGGAGAATAACAAGAGAGGGAAGAAAAGGACAAGGGAGAGGAAGGGTAGAGGGAGGAGAAAGGGGAGAGCGAAAAGGAGAGGGAGAGGAGGAATAAGGAGGAGGGAGAAAGGAGGGGGATGAGGAGAGAAGTCAGTTTGTACTCATAATATTTTTATGCATTCCTCAGACTTTACCAAAAAAATTTCAGGAGAGAAAAAGAAGTCCTACCAAGAAAACTTTGAAATATTTTTCTTGAAACTGATGTGGTTTAAGGAGTTCAGGGACTCCCCAAAGACCAGAGTACTAGACAGGGTCGTCTGGAATGAATTCATGGACTCAAGCATTGTCTAAGTCAAGTTGGCAAAGGTGTATTGTGACTCCAATATGGCAGGCTGAGCTCCTAAGGGAACTTGCATTCCTTAAGGAATTTGCAACTTAACAGGAATGATGTTAAAGTTTATATAGGAAAAGTCCTGCATTATCTGGCAGATATGCTAATTACATGGTAATTTACAACCTTGGTCACTGTCTTCATTCACTACTGGAAACCAGGGGAAGGGGTTTTTCAGGGGTGTGTTTTGGGTCTTATCTCTGTAGCAAGATATCTTTGAGAGCTGATGTCTGTGGCTTGACCTCTAGATTGTATATGATAACTGTGGGTGTCAATACAAGAATATTCTGTGGTTACTATATAGTCCTGTTTTTACAAGAGGATTTCGTCAGAGGTCAGCTTCTTCTTGGGGTAGGGAACGACCAGTTTGTTTTATTGGGGTCCACTCAGGAGTTATTGCTATGCATAGTATCTAGGCTGCGGTAGAAACTGTCAGGGATAGTGTTTTCAAGCTGGGAGAAATTTGATTTTGGAATTGGGGTCCAAGCAAAAACACCCAAGCACCCCATTAAAACCAGAATCTGAAAGAATGGACTATTTTATATTATATTAATAACCAAATTAGGATTGAGGTTTGTTGCCTTTGTATTTCCTTATTCTGGGAGTAGTAAGTCAGTAAGTCTCTGAAGTGCAGGGCTGAAAAAGGTATTGGCCTAACCCTCAGGAAAAATTCTTTTAGAACTCAACCCAACTAGCTCAGGTTATTTCTGATTACAGTGTAAATAGAATCCAATTTGGGTGAATTCTAGCCCTAAAGCATTAGGCTCCTGCCCTTAAAACCTCTCATGGTTCAACAGGAGTTGTCTGGCTGGAGATAGAAAGCAGAAGAAAGGTGAGAGACTGTACCCTGATCAGACCAAAAAGACAGTATTCCGTTCAGTTCTGGGACCACATTTTAGGAAAGGCCACCAATAAGCTGAAGGGTGTCTAGAGTAAGGCAAGCAGGATGATAAAGGTCTTGAGTTCATGCCATATAACGATTAGCTGAAAGAACTTGGGATCTTTATTTAGGAGAATGTAAGATCGGGCACAGATACAGTCAGTTGTGGAGAAAGGATCAGACTTGTTATGCTTGGACTCAAAGGACAGAACTAGAAGCAACGGGTTTAAGTTGCCTGAAGTAAGAAAAAACTTCCTTACAATTAAAGCTACCCCAAAGTGGAATGGGTTTCCTTGGGAGGTTGTGATGTGGCTACAAACAGCTCCTGAAGGGTTGAAAATAATATTAAGGGTTGCTTTTGCCGTACTTTGTGAAGCCTCTAGTTTATTGTGTAACCTGAAGGTGTCTTAACGTCCTTTCCACTTTATCTTGAACTTGTACCAAAAAATTTTGTCTCCTTCATCCTATGTCATTCTTTCCTGTCTTTAATCTTTAACCTCCATAAAAACCTCTAAAATAACATCATCACTCTGAAATTCTTATATAAGCATAACTCCCGCAAATATCAGAGTCTCGCTTAGTTTTCTTGCTAAGGCATCCCATGATGCTTTTTCACACAAAATAAAAAGCTCCCCTTGGTTAAAACATCCAAGTGAATTCTTTCACACATGAACTAGCGCTCCCAACTCTAAACCTCATAATTTGAGGTTAAATAAGAGTTAGTGAGGTTTCCCTCACTTGAGATATTTAAGTTGAGCATTGCTTGAGCCCCCCAAAGAAGGCCAAAACCCAGCTTAAGCAACAAGTAGCAGCGCCCTGGTTGGCATAACAGACATGCTTTGCGCGCTCTCTGAGTGAACCTGAAGGTCTCCTTCTGAATTTAGCTGACTGGAAAGATTTTTCTAACAAGGACTGGGTGTCACCAGATATTGCCCTTATCTTATTATTTTATGGTATTTGTTTAGACATTATCTTGAATAATGACACCCCTCTTTACTTATTGCTTATGAACATTAAATGACACTTATGATTTTTTTGGTTTTTAATTTTAATTTATTTATTTAAGTTTTCAACATTCATTTCCATAAAATTTTGAGTTTCAAATTTTCTCCCCATTTCTCCCCTCCCCCACCCCAAAATGCCAAGCATTCTAATTACCCCTATCATCAATCTGCTCTCCCTTCTAACATCCCTCCTTTCCCTTATCCCCATCTTCTCTTTTTGCCTGCAGGGCAAGATAAATTTCTATATCCCATTACCTGTATTTCTTATTTCCTAGTTGTATGCAAAACAATACTCAACAGTTGTTCCTAAAACTTTGAGTTCCAGCTTCTCTTCCTCCTTCCCTCCCCACCTACCCCCATTGGGAAGGTAAGCAAGTCAATATAGGCCATACCTGTGTAGTTTTGCAAATGACTTCCATAATAGTCGTGTTGTGTAACACTAACTATAGTTCCCCCCATCCTATCCTGCCCCTCATTTAATCTATTCTCTTTTGACCTTGTCCCTCCCCAAGAGTGTTGACTTCTGATTGCTCCCTCCTCCCATTGCTCTCCCTTCCATCATCCCCCTCACCCTGCTTATCCCCTTCTCCCCCACTTTCCTGTATTGTAAGGTAGATTTTCATACGAAAATGAGTATGCATTTTATTCCTTCCTTTAGCCGAATGTAATGAGAGTAGGCTTCATGTTTTTTTCTCACCTCCCCCCTTTCTCCTTCTACTGGAAAGTCTTTTACTTGCCTCTTTTATGAGAGATAATTTGCCCCATTCCATTTCTCCCTTTCTCCTCCCAATATATTCCTCTCTCACCCCTCAATTTCATTTTTTTAGATATGATTCCATCCTATTCAGCTCACCCTGTACTCTCTCTCTGTCTGTCTGTCTCTGTCTCTGTCCCTCTCTCTCTCTGTCTCTCTCACTCTGTGTGTGTGTGTGTGTGTGTGTGTGTGTGCAATCCCACCAACTCCCCAGATACTGAAAATAGTTTCAAGAGTTACAAATATTGTCTTTCCATGTAGGAATGTAAACAGTCCAACTTTAGCAAGTCCCTTATGTATTGTCTTGCCTGTTTACCTTTCCATGCTTCTCTTCATTCTTGTGTTTGAAAGTCAAATTTTATTTTCATCTCTGTTTTTTTCATCAAAAATGCTTGAAAGTCCTCTATTTCATTGAAAGACCATTTTTCCCCCTGAAGTATTATACTCAGCTTTGCTGGGTAGGTGATTCTTGGTTTTAATCCTAGTTCTTTTGCCTTCTGGAATATCCTATTCTAAACACATCGATCCCTTAATGTAGAAGCTGCTAGATCTTGTGTTGTCTTGATTGTATTTCCACTGTACTCAAATTGTTTCTTTCTAGCTGCTTGTAATATTTTCTCCTACCTGGGAACTCTGGAATTTGGTCACAATGTTCCTAAGAGTTTCTCTTTTTGGATCTCTTTCAGGAGGTGATCAGTGGATTCTTTCAATATTTATTTTGACCCCTGGTTCTAGAATGTCAGAGCAGTTTTCCTTGACAATTTCATGAAAGATGATGCCTAGGCTCTTTTTTGGATCATGACTTTCAGGCAGTCCCATAATTTTTAAATTGTCTCTCCTGGATCTGTTTTCCAGATCATTTGTTTTTCCAGTGAGATATTTCACATCATCTTCCATTTTTTCATTCTTTTGGTTTTGTTTTGTGATTTCTTGGTTTCTCATAAAGTCATTAGTCTCCATCTGTTCCATTCAAATTTTTAAAGAACCATTTTCTTTAGTGAACTTTTGAACCTCCTTTTCCATTTGGCTAATTCTGCTTTTGAAAGCATTCTTCTCCTCATTGGCTTTTTGAACCTCTTTTGCCAATTGAGTTAGCCTATTTTTAAAGGTGTTGTTTTCTTCAGCACTCTTTTGGGTCTCCTTTAGCAAGCTACTGACTTGCTTTTCATGATTGTTTTGCATCAATCTCATTTCTCTTCCCAATTTTTACTCTACCTCTCTTAGTTGATTTTCAAAATCCTTCTTGAGCTCTTTCATGGCCTGAGACCACTGAATATTTATTTTGGATGTTTGGGATACAGAAGCCTTGACTTTTATGTCTTTCCCTCATGGTAAGCATTGTTCTTCCTCATCCAAAAGGATGGGAGAAGATATCTGTTCACCAAGAAAGTAGCCTTCTATAGCCTTGTTATTTTCCCCCTTCTTTGGGCGTTTTCCTAACCAGTTACTTGACTTTTGGGTCCTTTGTCAAGAGTCTGGGGGTCTGTAAGATCTCAGTTCCTCCAAGGTGGTACAATCAAGCATGTACACTGTTCTGGGAGCAAGCAGAAATTTTTGTGTCCTGAATCCGAGTAATAGCGTTTTGTCTTCACAACCACCTTGCCTCCAGTTCTGCCAAGCCAGCACTGGTGGCTGAGATTCAGATAAGCTGCGGGAGCAGGTCCGCCATTCAGTGTGAGATAAAAATCAGCTGCCTCAGGGCCTCTACTCAGGGCTGAGGTAATTGTTAGCTGCTCAGTGCTCCCAGAGCTTTTATGATCCAGCAACGGATACGGGTTGCTGTAGATGCTGCTGTAGAAGCTGCTGCCGCCTGTCCAGTGCAGCCTCTGGCCAGAGCTATGGGAAGGCCCTCCTCCCTTCTCGGCCAGCTAAAAAAAAACCCTGTCACTGAACTTTGGCGTCTGTGGGTTGAGGGATCTGCTGACTGCTGCTATTGCCACTGGGGATTCCGCCAGTGGGGATTCCATCCCCAGGCCTGGTGGCATCCTCCCTGAGCCAGCTGTGTGGCCAAGGGTGGGCTGGGCTTCACTCCGCATTCACAGCAACAGGTATTTCCCATTGTCCTTTCGGGTCACCCTGGACTGGAAATCTCTTCCATTCTGTTGTTCTGTGGCTTCTCCTGTTCTAGAATTTGTTGAGAGTCTTTCTTTACAGGTATTTTATGGGCTGTGGGGGAAGAGCTAGCAGTATGTGTGTCTTTCTACTCTGCCATCTTGGCTCCAACCCCCTCCCTGACACTTACGTTTTGACATCTTTGTTTATGGTAGAAGAAACACAGACTTCCTTGGCATCCTCTTGGACCTGTAACTTCAATTGATACTATGGCACCTCTCTTATTGCTTTATGGATTCCATCTTATTATGGCATTCCCATTTTATGTCATTTCCATGTTTATGGTTGACACATAGGGAGATTATAAATTTCACTGACACAAGCATCCTGAAGTCAGAAGGGGAAGGGGGCGTGCTCTGAGGCTGTAAAAGTCCCCTTCAGATACAACACAATGGTAAACAGAAATGTTAGAGCATAGCTACAAAATAGTCATCCAGCCTGAGGCTGTTTATGCAGAACCTTATAAAACCAGCATTTTTGTTGTTTATGAAATAAAAGTTTTCTATACAGATAAAGCTTCCAGGATTGTGAAGCTGGTTTCTGTAGGTATCAAACTGCTAAATGTCTTCAGCCCAAAGTTCATGGGATGCCTCAAAAGGAGGAAACTCAATTCATGTAGATTCTCACATGCACATCTATGTTATTTTGTGCCTACTGATGCTTTAGTGACCTAGTTAAAGAAAAAAAGCACCCTTTTCTTAAAATTAATCGAACGACTGAATTAAAAAAGCCAAATCCTGGAAGAGCTAGAAGAAATTCCCCAATCCACTTCTTAGGTAGAGTTATGACAGTGTTGTTTGTGTTCTATATGAACTAATTGTGACTAGAACAATGGTTTGGTAAAAGAAAGTTAGAACACATTAAAACCAGTACCCTTCAAATATCCCTGGTTTAAAATCACAATGAAGGTAACTCCCATATGTATGATTTTCTAGCTTAAAGAGAATATGCAGCACATGTACAACCTAATTCCATTTTTCAACCAAACCTCTGACCAGGTTGACAAAGGAAAATCATTTTTTTCTGTTTGTTATTTAAGCTTCTCTATGGTTTTTTCCCCCTTCCCTCCTTTATGTATTCATTTATGGTTTCTCACATTCACTTTTGTAAATTTGAATTTAAAATTTTCCTTCTTTCCCTCCCTCCTTCCCAAAATGGTATGCAGTATGTGTACAATCATATGAAACACAGTTCCACGTTAGTCATGTTGTGAAAGAAGAATCAGAGCAGAAGGAGAAACCAAGAGAAAGAAAAGAGAGAGAAAATAGTATGCTCCAATCTGCCTTCAGATTCCATAATTCTTTCTCTGGATGTGGATCACATTTTCCATCATGAGTCTTTCAGAATTTTCTTAGATCACTGTATTACTGAGAAGAGCTAAGTCTCTCACATTTGGTCACTCCAATACGTTGCTGTTACTCTGCACTATGTTCTTCTGGTTCTGTTCACTTCACTCAGCATGAATTCATGCAAGTCTTTCTAGGTTTTCCTAAAATCTGCCTCGTCATTATTTCTTCTAGTACAATATTACTCCTTTACATTTATATACCCCAACTTGTTCCGCCATTCCCCAATTGACGACATATCCTCAGTATCCAATTCTTGGCCACCACAAAGAAAGCTGCTATAAATATTTTTGTACATGTGGGACCATTTCCCTTTTTTATGCTTTCTCTGGGATACAAACCTCGTAGTGCTGCATCAAAGGTTTTTTTTTTTTTTATAGCCCTTGGGCATAGTTCCAAATTGCTGTCCAGAAGGGTCGGATCAGTTCACAACTCCATCAATAATGCACTACTGTCCCAATTTTCCCATATCTTCTCCAATACGTATCATTCTCCTGTTTTGTCATATTAGCCAATCTGATAGGTGTGATGTGGTGCCTCAGAATTATTTTAATTTGCATTTCTCTAATCAGTATTGATTTAGAGCATTTTTATAGGACTATAGTTAGTTTTAATTTCATCTGAAAACTGACTTTCATGTTCTTTGACCATTTCTCAGTTGGGGAACGACTTGTATTCTTATAAATTTAACTCAGTTCTCCCAGTGTCTTCCACCTATGATCCTCAGGCAATTCTAACTGGGCAAGTCTAACTGCAAATACATAGTACACTGGCACTGATGTAATGGCTGTTACAACTAGCCCAGCTGAAGGACTGCCCTTGCGACAATGCTGTGCACATGAAGGAAGCAGCTGTCACCATCACTTACAACCTTCAACTAAGGAGTAGGGAAAGTAGGCCCTTCTTGGATACTAGGAAAGCTATGTTTTGTCATAATAAAATAATTTTAAAACCATTAAATCCTCAGGCAGCGTACTGATTGTAGGTGGAATGAACTTTTAATGAAATAGAGCATTGCCAAGCTTTCATGAAGGAAAGATGAGTTGAGTAGAAAGTTTGAAATACAAACAGAAAAAGAGATAAATACAAGAGAGCAATAATAAGGTATTAAACAAGCATGAAGTGTTTACATTCAAGTAGAGGAAGATGATATCATTTTCACCTCTAAACCCTAATATCATCAGGGGTCTAGAAAATGCCAAATAAAGCAGAGGGCCTGGTAGAAGTGTTTGTATCATCTAAAAGAAAAAAAAAAGAAGAGAGGGAAGAATACACTGGGAGTGGAGGTGGATGGTGGAATGGGAGATAAAAGATGAGGGAAAGTATAACAAGCAATCAGGATGCACAGATAGAAGACTATGCAAACAAGGAGGAATGGATTGAGGAAACAGATGACATGTGAAGCTCACTTTCATCTGAACTGCTCAAGAGAGGGAAGAATACAGAATCCCGGTTTCTCTCAACAAGGAAACAGCAGGAGAAGGGGAGAGGGGGGAATCAAAGGGAAAACAGACTTGGTGAAATTTTTTTATATCTATCCATAGAGGGTTGTCCATAAAGAGGGACTTAAAAGGAAAGTAAGTAATCTGTGATAGGGCTCTTGGAAAGAGAAGGAGAAGAAGGGCAGAGAAACAAAAGCAAGCTGGTAGCACCTATAGCACTGGGGTTAAGCACAATCCTTGCATAGCCCTCTTCTTTATAAGAAGAGAACAGGAAACAAATAAAGGTAAAAATATAAGAGAAATACATAATCAATGATAACTGTGAATGAGAATGGAATGATGTCACCCATAAGGTGGAGGAGGATAACAAAAAATCTGAGAAAGTACAATCCAAAAATATGTCGTTTACAAGGAACACACTTGAAAAAAGTTAAGATAAGCATTTCGAACAAATTTGTTCATTCTTCAGTTGAAGCAAAAAAAAAAAAAGACAGGGTAATAATCGTGATCTCAGACAAGACAATGGCAAAAATAGACTTGATTAAAAGAGATAAACCACAAAATAACATTTTGGTGAAAACTGCCATGGACAATAAATTAATATCAGTACCAAAATACAGACCAAATGGCGTAATATTTAAATACAGAAAAGTAAATGAATGAAAGGATGAAACAGAAAATACAATAATAGTGTGGGACATCAATGTGTCCTTTTCAGATCTAGACAAATATAGTCGAATAATATACGGGAAAAAAAGCTAAGGACATGAACACATTTTAGAAAAGTTGAATAGGATAGAAGTTTGATGGTTACTAACTGGGAATAAAAAAGAATAGATATATTTCATTGTATGTGGCATTTTACAAAAATTTGCCGTCAGTTAATGAAAAAGTAGAAAAGCAGAATATTAAACACATCTTTTAAGTTATGTTACATAAAAGGCTGCCAAAAATTATTAAAAATTAATTTGAGACAAAATAACTTAACTCTAAAAAATAGGAGAGTAAAAGAACAAATCACTGTATAGGGAGAGCCACAGGGAATGTGACTTATGACTCCACAGAAGAAAGCAAACTACCTTGAGTAAATGTAGACAGCAAAAGAAGCTCCAGCTATCCCATGAAAACACTTGTATGTAACCCTGAGCTATCTCTGGCACTATGCTTTCTTTGTTCTGTTTCTATATAATACGTGAGAGGGCTCCAGAGGAGACCATGAGTCTAGTGACTTTGCACAGCCCCGCCTCACTTATATCCAAATCACCTGCAAGTAAAGACATCATTTTCCTGATGTCATTGGTCTTCAAGAATGAAGGGCAAACGACAATCTGTGAATAGTAGTAGCTGGGGACACAAATGGCCAGTTCCAATTGGGCAGTGTTGCTTCCTCCCTCCTTCCCTCCCTCCTTCCTTCTTTCCCTCCCTCTTCTCCCTCTGTCCACATAGAAAATCATACCCTTACTTGTGGGTACTCTGTCCAAAGGAATATAAATTTTGGTCACTGAAACCTCACAAGACTTTTTGGGGTTTACAGGCTAGATTTCTTTCTTTTTCTCTGTCTTATTTGTTTTATCATTTAAAAAAAAACTGGGACAATTAACTCTCTTGTCCCATGTGATTTCATTTATGATTTCTTGCAATAAAGCCCTGGAAAATCAGGCTTTGCTAAGGCCCCTTGGGATTCAAACTCAGCAGACTGAGACCTGAGAAAGACCTTAGCTTAAAAAGACCAAGATCTGTATCTTGCCACTGGACCCAGATAGATCTGGAGGAGGAGAAACTGCACAGCGCTGTCTTACTTAAATACAATTCACGTCCAAGTCAAGACAACCTTTCTGATGTCATTAGTCCTGTTCCAGAACAAAGGACACACAACAAACAACGATAGAATAGGTGGCCTAGTGTAGGAGTGGTGCAGGGATCCACGATGTTATTTCGTCCTAATGCCACCCAAGATGACTGGCCTCTTGTGAGTAAGCTCTCCCTGATGAAACCTATTAATAACCAAGCTGGTATGGGCCCTTCTTTCTTCAGTATCTCGCTGTTCTCTCAGAAGATATCCCACGATACAAATGGCACAATTAGGCCAGAACAGATTCTGCCCCTTACAATCACAGAAACACATAAGAATTTCATTAAAATAATGACAACAACGAGGCAACATACCAAAATTTGGGGGATGCATACATGCTTAGGGAAAATTTCTATCTCAACATTTTTATCACTAAAAGAGAAAAGGAAGAGATCAACGAATTGGGCATGCAAATTGAAAAAGAAAGCCATCTACCAAAACCTATTTTATAGAGCTAGAAAAAAAATAACAAAATTCATCTGGAAGAAAAATAGGTCAAGACTATCAAGATATCAAGGGAACTAATGAAGCAAGTTAGCCTATCCATACCAGATCTCAAGCTACATAAAAAAGCAGTAATCATCAAAACTATCTGGTACTGGCTAAGAAATAGGAGTGGTAGATCAGTGGAATATGTTAGTTACACAAGACACAGTAGTAAATGACTATAGTAACCTACTGTTTGATAAACCCAAAGACTCCAGCCTTTGGGATAAGAATTCACTAACTGACAAAAACTACTGGGAAAACTGGAAAACAATGTGGCCCCAAATAGGTATATAGACCAATATCTCACACTATATATCAAGATAAAGTAAAAATGGGTACATGGTTCAGACATAAAGGGTGATACCATAAGCAAATTAGAAGAGTAAGAAATAGTCTGTCACATCTATGGAGAAGTGAAGAACTCATGACCAAATAAGGAATAGAGAGCATTACCAAAAGTAAAATAGATCATTTTCATTATACTAAAACATAAAACTTTTGCACAAATAAAACCAATACAACCAAGGTCAGAAAGAAAACAGAAAGCTGGGAAACAAACTTTACAACTAGTGTCTCTGATAAAGTCCTCATTTCTCAACTAGACAGAGAACTGAGTCAAATCTATGAGACTATGAGACATTTTCCAATTGATAAATAGTCAAAGGATATGAACAGGCAGTTTTCAGAGGAGGAGATAAAAGCTATCTCTAGGCATATAAAGAAGTACTCTAAATCACTTTTGATTAGAGAAATGCAAAGTAAAACAACTCTAAGGTACTAACTCACACCTATCAGAGTGGCTAATAAGACAAAAAAAGGAAAATGATAAATGTTGGAGAGGATATGGGAAAATTGAGACACTGATGTAATGCAGGGGGAGTTGTGAACTGATCCAAGCATTCTCTAGAGCAACAGAGAACTATAACCAAAGGGCTACAAAACTGTGCATATCTTTTGATGCAGCAATATCGTTACTAGGTCTGTATCCCAAAGAGATCATAAAAAGCGGAACAGGGTCCACATGTGCAAAAATATTTATAGCAGCCCTTTTCGTGCTGGCAAAATATTGGAAACTGAGGGGATGCTCATCAATTGGGGAACGGCTCAACAAGCTGTGGTACATGAATGTAATTGCATACTCTTGCGCAATAAGAAATGATAAACAACCAGATTTCAGAAAAACCTGGAAAGATTTGTACAAACTGTGGCAAAGTGAAATGAGCAGAACCAGGAATCATTGTACACAGTATGAGCAGCATTGTGGGACGAGCAACTACGAATGACTCAGCTCCTGTCAGCAACACAGTGATCTAAGTGAAGTATAAATGACTCCTGAAGGAAAATGCTATCCAGATAATGAACTGATGGACTGAGAAGGAAGGCTGAAGCATACTTTTTTCACTTTATTCTTTTTTTGTGGTGCTTTTTCTTTTAATTATTTTCTTCTTTCATAACTGTGGCTAAAATTGAAATATACTTTGCATGATAACTATGTACAATCTATACGAAATTGCCTATCATTTTTGGAAAGGAGAGGAGGGAGAAAAATTTGGAACTCTAGGAAATCTTATAAAAATGGATGCTAAAAATTGTCTTGATGTGTAATTGCTAGAAAAATACAATAAATTAAAGAAAAATAGAAAGAAATCAAATTTAAAACGGCAGATTTAATATCAAAATGGGAGTACTAAAAATCAAAATAAGAGATTAACAAAACTGAAAAGAAAAAATGTATTATTAAACAAACCTAAGTGGTAGTTTTGTTTTGTTTTGTTTAGGGGAGGTAGGAAGGGAATAAACAATTTGCTAATTCGATTAAAAAGAAAAACAAATTACCAAGGTCAAAAATTCAAAGGATTTTTTAAAATAAAGTAATAAAAGAAATTATTAGAAAACCGTTTCACCCAGTCATCTGCCAATAAAATTAATATTGAAATGAAATGGATGAATATTTATAACAATAAAAAGGCTCAGATTAATATAACAAGTAAACAAGTATTTAAAGATTCCATTTTCAGAAGAAGAAATTAAGCAAGACATACATTAAAAAACCTGAAGGACCAGATGGATTTAAAAACAAGTTCCATCAAACATTTACAGGACAACTAATTTCAGTATTACATAAACTGTAGAGAAAATTAGGAAAAGAAGGTGTCCTGCAAAATGCCTTCTATGATACGAATATGGTCTTCCTATCTTAACAAGGGAGAGTAAGGGGGAAAAAAGAAAATTATACCAGAGGAATATATGATGTGAAATTTTAAAATAATTTTACAACACCAACAAATCACAATGGTAACAAGGACTGCAGGGCTGGCTCAGTATTATAAATATAAGTGATGAGAACAACAACAAATCATATGACTATATCAATATACTGAGAAAAAGGTTTTTGATGATATACTCCATTCATTCCTGTCGATAACACAAGAAACCCAGGAATAATTAGTATCTATCTAAAACCAAGAGCTAGTATTTCATGTAATGGGGATAAACTAGCATCTCTTCTTATAAGATCAGGAGTAAAACAAGGAGGTGCACTATTTGGTACAATGCTAGAAGTGCTAGAGCTCCAGTAATAACACAGGGAAATCAAAGTGAGAGAATAAGCACAGTCAGAATGCAAACATCATTACTGCTTTTTCCATACCGTATGATGGTTTCCTTAAAGAATGGTAGGGAATCAACTAAGAAATCAATTGAAATGTCAACAAAGTTTCAGAATATAAAATAAATTCACATAAATCATTGGCATTACTATATATTACCAATAAAGCCCAGCAGGAAGAGATAGACAAAGAAATTCCATTTAAATTGATACCAAATGTATGAAATACTGAGAAAAATTTTTTTATTGCATTAATAACCAATTTTATATATGGAGCCCAAAGATCCTCTTTTGCTTACCCATTCAAAGTCCAGTTTCTCAAGGGCATTTCTGACCTAGCCTGCAAATTCACCCCTCCCAGACCACCTTATCTAGGTGGAATTCTTACTGTAAACCTATCACTGCTCAAATTCAAGTAGGATTGGGTAGAGAACAGATTCTTTTGTATAGACTGCTGTTGGAGGATGATTTAGGAGTCTCCACATGATCCAAGTCACATCCCCCAGCCACTCACTTCTCATTACAGTATTCATTCTCGCATTAATTGTTAACCACTCAGAACTGAGTTTCACCCTCAGGGACACCTCCTTTTCCAAAGGTATTTAAAACATTCAGGAACTTCCATTCTATGTCTTTGGTTAGGAGAGCAACTAGTGACCTCACTTGATTGATTATTTGCTAGCATAAATAATCAACTGATTGTTAATTACCCAGAAACTCTCTCTCAAACTTTTGATTTGTAATTCTTTCTGTTCACTTGTCCTCAGTTTTGGTTACTTGGGTTTTTGTTTTTGTTTTTGTTTTTGTTTTTTTTTTTGTATTTTACACAAGCTCTGCCTAATACTTTTAGATGAGGAATAGGGAGTACATACATTTTATCCACAATCTCCACTAAAAGTTTTATTTTTAATTTTTAAAAAACATTTTCGAAGAACATTTACACTGATTTGACACATACGCTAGATTCACCCACTGTATAAACAACTTCAGCGTCACTCAACTGAGAGTTTGTAATGCTATTCTTTGACCTCTTATTTCCTCAAGTAGAAAACCTTCCTAGAGGGGTACAAAAAAGAAGCAATACATGAAAGAAACTAACACTTACTGTGTCTTTCCTCATTAATTCATTCCAAACACGAGCACCTACAATATTCTAAATACTAAAGAGAGTACAAAAAGGCACCTCACTCGGGCTTCTTGGAGAAAAGACATGAATTAGTGAAGTAGCAGGAGAAGACAATATGTCAAAATGGATGGTACAGCAAAGTGTTACAAAAATTTTCATAAGGTTAAGATTAATATGGATTGTGTTATTGGGTATAATCATTCATTTCTTGCCCCCTATCCATGAGGATGCCCCAAGATGCTGTCCTTAGCCCTCTGCTTTCTGTGATCTTAGCTCTCATGCGTTGAGTATCATCTTTATACAGATGATTCATGAATATATGTAAGGGAATTGCCAACCCTCAGCTCTCTTGGACAGCATACACCAATCACGGCTCAGGTAATCTGAGGGGAGATTGGTAAGGCATGAACAAGATGGCACTGGGAGGAAGGGTTCCGCCCCTGTTCACCACCAGATACTTCCTGAAACGTGGCTGGAAAGCAGTAGCAAAACTTGCTTAAACTAGTTTAACCTTGCTTGTCCTGCTTACGTAACTAAGGCGTACATGATACTATATAAGTGCCTGAGCTAGTTTGAATAAACGGAGTTGCCTTACATCTTTGCCTCCCACCTCATCGTTACTCACAGCGAGCTCCTTCAGGGTCGACAGGCCCTGCTGGTCAGATAAACCTGTCGGCTCGGGGTGAATGGCCCCCACTAAATCCCGTGCAAATAGATACATATCCTGACCTAATATTTTTCCGGAATTCCAGTCCCATATCACTAACTGCCTTCTTGGACATCTTAGGCAACTCAAGCTCAAATCAACCAAAACACATCTCATTTTCTTCCACTTTAACCTACCCTTTCTCCAAACTTCCCTGTTTCTGTTGAAGGTGTCACGAAACTTCCTGTCAGTCAAGATTGAAAACTAGAGATCAACGGTCCTCTCTGCCAACCCTTATGTCTCTGATCCATTGTCCAGTCTTATCCGTGTTATCTCAACATCTTTCCTATCCATGTTCTTTTTCCCCCTTACATTGTCCCTGCCCAATTTTGAATCTATATTACCTAGTTATATGGACAGTCGCATAACCTAATCAATCTCCTCCATTTACCCTAGCTCCATTCCCCACCCCCCCATCCACTTCCACAGCATGCCAAAATAATCTTCCCAAATCACAGTCTAATCCTGCTAATCCCTGCTCAAAAATCTCCAATGATTTTTCATTGCCTCAGAGATAAAACAGCAACTCAAGTTGGCATTTAAAACATTTCATTTTGGCTCCTGCCTAACTTTCCTAATTTATGTTATACATATTTATAGACTAGACTAAGTGGCTTACTCTCTCCATTCTCTAAACTTAATGTTCGATCTCTCACCTGTATGCCTATGAGCAAGCTATTTTTTTATGCCTTTTAAAATGCTTAGCTTCCTTCCATACCCATCTAAGGGGCCACTTTCTTTGTGAACCCTTTCCTGATTTCCCTCTTTGTTAGCATTCATTCCCTCTCTCCTTCCCTCCCTCCATTCTCAAATTACCTTGCATTTTTTCTGTTTCCATGCTGCAGACCCCACTGGGACATAAGTTCTTTGAAGGTAGGGTACTCTTTTATGTTGTCTTTATAATTACTCAGCACAGTTGTTAAAATTAATTATCTGAAATAGAAAATAATCTTGAGGAACAAAGTTTCTGAGCGAAAATTATTTAATAGCAAGGCTAGCAAGTTATCATTAAATGAGGTCCAGTAATTAGTGTCAACCTGAAAGTTTGGTTAAAAAAGACAAACAGGCTAAATGCATTTTTTGTTTATTCCCTTAAAGTTAGTGGTTACATGATCATGGAGTCAGAAAAACTTCTGATTGTTACAGGAACAACCAGGTTTAAATCTGTTTTAGGACAATCCAAGAGTGGCTGTGTCCCTCAGTTTGATGGTCTCCATGTGTTTAACTACTAAGTGAGAAAGGAATTTCTTAATTGAATGGGTGGTAAATACAATAAGATAACAGCGTTGTCAAAGTTTCAATTGAAATTACAACCTAGGATATATGTGTGTTCTTTACCATTAACGTAGTACATGTCCACAAAATATGAAGATATGGAAAGAGTTCCATTATTCAAGATGGTGTCTTCGGTTAAGGGTCTCATAAAGAATGCTAAGTCAGCCCCATCTGGCCTTGGTGATGTAATAAGAGGGATAATCTGAGTTTACTTCTGTGAACAAAGAGACTGTTAGGTCCAGGCTCTTCTTCTGATTAATTAATTCAAGCTCTGGCCCTTATTAAAGTCCAAAAAGTAATATTAAATATTATCATTTCCTCCTTTTGGTCAAAGCCAAGCCTAAGGTTTCACCTGTAGACCAACAAAGGTATGGAAAAGCTTCTAATCAACCAGTCCTGCATACGCCAGGGACTCAGATACGGAGGGAGTTGTTCTTCATGAAGGTCTGGTCTGGACCCTTGAGAAAGATGTCTATGTCTCATGTCGTCTTCTTCAGGCCCTTTCCAAACTGAAGGGCAAGGTCCACTCAGGAGCAGGGTCAATTTCTGTGACAGATGTATCCAGGAGTCTATACAAAGAAACCTGGCAGTGGCTCCCAGAAAACATGTGATTTGATAATTGAGAGGGAATTGTGCAACATAGTTAACATGGCTAAAGGCACATGGAAATAATTCAGTTTCCAAGCCATGAAGGGCTAGGTTCAAACAACTGACTCTCTTATTTGACCCTCCTTCTTTCTCTTATTCCCTTTCCCTCAGATTTCCCTATTGGGTAAGATAGATTTCCATACATAGCCAAGTGTGTGTGTTTATCTCTGTCTGTGTATGTGTATATTCTTCATTCTTTGAACCATTTCCATTGAGAGTGAGGTGCAAGAATTGTCCCCTCCACCCCATTTACCCTCCCACTGTAAAAGTTCTTCCTTTTGTGCTTCTTTTCTGTGTGAAAATTTTCCCATGCCACCTCTCCTTTCCCCTTCTCTCAGTAACTCCCTTTATCACACCTTCATTTTTTTTTGGAGATCGTGATCAACTCACTCCCACACCTTCTGACTATGTGTACTCCATTTGACTGCCCTAATACTGAGAAAGACCTAATGAGTTATATGAATCATTTTCCCATATAGGTATGTAAACACTTTAACTTTATTGATTCCTTTATGATTTTTCTTTCATGTTTGTTTGTACACTTCTCTGGAGTCTTCTATTTGAATGTAAAATTTTTTATTCCACTCCAGTCTTTTCAGCAGGAATGCTTGAAAGTCCTCTATTTCATTAAATATCCACTTCCCCCCTGAATGACTGTACTCAGTTTTTCTGGGTAGGTGATTCTTTGTTGTACTTTTAGCTCCTTTGCCTTCTGGAATATCATATTCCAAGCCCTCTGCTTCTTTAACATGGAAGCTGCTAAATCTTGTATGGTCCTGACTGTGGCTCCACAATATTTGAACTGTTTCATTCTGGCTTCTTACAATACTTTCTCCTTGAATTGGGAGTGCTGCAATTTGGCAATAATATTCCATGAAGTTTTCATTTTGGCATCTCCTTTAGGAAGTGATCAGTGGATTCTTTTGATTTCTGTTTTACACTCTGGATCTAAGATATTCAGCAATTTTCCTTTATAAATTCTTGAAATGTTATGTCTAGCTTTTTTTAATCATGGCTTTCTGGTAGCCCAATGATTCTTAAATTGTATCTATTTTTCATCTGTTTTCCACATCAGTTTTTTTCTGATGAGATAATTCGCATTTTCTTCTCTTTTCCCCATTTTTTTTACTTTGTTATATTGCTTCTTGTTTTTTCACAGAGTCTTTAGATTTCAGCTGCCTGATTCTAATTTTTAATCCATTATTTTCTTCAGTGAGATTTTGTATCTCTCTTTGTATTTTGGCCTATTTACTTTAAAAGGAGTTCTTTTCTTAGGTAAATTTTTGTGTGCCTCTTTTACCATTAGGCCAATTCTGTTTTTATTTTTTCTTCAATGGCTTTTTGGTGCCTTGTTTACCAAGTTGCTAATTCTCCTTTCATAACTTTCTTACATTAGTCTCATTTATTTTCCCGTTTTTTCCTCTACCACTCTTTTCTCTTTAGCTCTTCAAGGAATTTTCGTTGGGCTTCGTCCAATTATCATTTTTATTTGAGACTTTGGTTGAGTTTTTTTCCTCATTGTCTTATTCTGATTTTGTGTCTTGGTCTACCCTGACACCATAGTAGTTTTTTATGGTCAATTTTTTAAATTATTATTTGTTTGTTTGTTTGTTGCTGTTGCTCATTTTTCCAGACTATTTATTGACTTTGAATTATATGTTAAAATTGGGCATCTCCCTTGTGGATGCAGAAGCACTCTCCCAGTCTTGAAGCTTTATCACACTGCTGTTTTCAGAGCTAGTTTTGGGAGTCTACAAGTCTTTGGTGATTACAAGGTGGTGAGATCTGAGCAGAGGTGTGGTCACTGCTCTCCTCGTCTGTGTGCTTTGTTTTTGAACCAGAAAGCGTCCCTGCTCCCCTGTACCCGTAAGCACTACCACCCCTCTCCACCATGGAACTACAACCAGAACTACTATGAGGAATAGAGTTGCCCATCAGCACCAGCTGTACTGAGTGCTAGCAACAAGATCCCTGTGATCACTTTCTGACCAGGTGTCTGACCCCCTTTCTGCCTCTTGACTCAGAGCTCCTGAAGCAGCTGCTGCAATCAATATTGTCCCTGCTGTGTCAGCATTCCGGAAAGGCCTCCACCCTGGTGTCACAAAAGAAACCTGTTTAATTGATTAGTTCAGGTTTTTCCCCTTACTAAAAGTCAAAAATGATATTAATTGTTATCAGGACAGAATTCTATCAGAGAGCAGGGAATTCTAAATTCTGACTAGGAGATCTTGGCCCTAATAGTTCACCAGTGGATTTTAGGAATAAGAAGGAAGCAGGAACTAAACTTACCCAGTAGCTGGTAGTTCTCTGATTTACGATGAAATTTATTTCCACACTCAGCTTTAGTTAGTCAGTTAGCACTTGTTAAATGCCTGCTTGGATAATTACTCTTCCTCCTCCTCCTTCTCCTTCTCCTCCTCCTCATCCTTTTGTGTTCCACCCCCAAAACCTCCTTTTTTCCCTGTGAGTTTACTGGCTACATCTCTTGCTCAATGATCAAGCCTCAAAATTAATTCATTTTGGAGCTCATAGACTGGACAAGTCCCCACCAAACTAACACAGAGTGAATTTAAATATTGAATAGTAATTGTTTTTCTTTTACCCAGGAACACTGAGGGACTTCTCTTCCCAGTTTTATTTTATTTTATTTTATTTTATTTATTATATGGGCCATGCTTTGAGCAACTACTTAAGGAAGCCTATTCATTGAATGGGTATATCTCACTCAAAGTAACTATAGGACCATAACGTGAAAGGGCCAGTGTCTCCCATTGCATCTTCGCATCATCTCCCAGTGACATCAGGCCACTGGATCCAGATGGCCCAGTAGAAGAAAGTGAGTTTGGTGACCTTGCACAGCCCTCCCTCCCTCCCTAAAATCAAAGTCAACTACAAGTCATGTCATCCATCCTCTTGATCCTCTTTGAGAATGAAGGACAAACAGAACAACAGCAAACACAATAACTTGGGTAATTAACAATAGAAAGAGTAGTTTTTCAACTTAAAACTGTCCTTGACATCCTTACCTCTCTCTCCTCCTGCATTATTGTTCCTTACGGACCACTCCCCTTTTGATTTCTAGGATACCTTTTTCTCTTAAAATGGTCTTGAGTAATGTGACCTTTCCTCACACAGCAGAAGCACTTTTGAAATGCCCAGAGATGTTTAAATACAATGTCCAATATAGCCTGTAAAATGGTCTCGCTAATGATTCCTGAAACAAGCTGCGTAAGTCTAGTCCCTTTCCACAGCTTCCTATCCTTCATAGACATGGGATATAGAAAGGTGGAGCTTGAAGGAAATTAAGTATCAAGGATACCTGAATTGGTTAGTGCTTTCTCTCAGTGACCAAAGACAAAACCATGCAGATCACTGAATGCTTAAATACCTTTGGAAAAAGGTATGGCCTTGACAGTTGGAAATAAACCCTGGTTGGTGAACAATTAATCAGGGGATGTGGACATATTAATGAGGAAGTGGGCTAAAAGTCTTCAGCACCTTCTGCTGAGAATGTGACTTGATCATGAGCCTCAGTCACCTCCAGCAATCCAGACAAAGTCTCCATGTTGACCTAGATCACTCTGGATGATTTTCTCCTTCATTAGAAGAGTTCCCCTTGATTGCGATGGAGGGTTGCAAGGGCACGGGGAAGAGGGGTTCAGGGATGCCCACATGCTTGGGTGGGGGTTAGAATGCGCCTAAATTAGATTCTCTTTATACCCTAAACAAAAGTTAGGTCTTCAGGTTGGGTGAGATCCCACCTGAGATCAAGGATATGTAAGTCAATTCTTAGACCAAACTCATCTATAAGTCTTATCCTTCAAAGACTGGCTGAATGATCCACAGAAACTGCTCCCTGAATGAATAAAGAGAAAGGAAAAGAAAACTTAGTGCTAATTTAATAATTACTTATTCCTATAATATAAAAATAATTATTTCTCTCAATAGGGAACTTTTAAAATAAAGTTAGATATGGGCACATTGAAAAAAACAATTTATTTTTAGTTTTCTACATTCAGTTTTATAAGGTTTTGTGTTTCAAATTTTCTCCCATTCCCTGTCCTCCTTATCCAAAATGGCGTGCAGTCTGATACAGGTTTTCCTTATGCATTCAGACTAAACATATTGAACACAGAGTTGTGAGTAGACCGAGGTGCCTGAATGGGGACCCAGCTACCTGGGTAACTCAGCTCATCTCCTCCTTTCTGTCCACCCCACCCTTCTCTCCAAAGGAAGGCAAATTTGTTTGATCAGAGGACGCTCAGTTAACTTGAGGTTTATGGGTCAGATTTCTTCCTTCGTTCCTTTCTTTCTTTCTCTCTTTTTTCTTTTTTCTTCCTTACTTCCTTCTCTCTCTTCCTTTCTTTCTCTCTTCCTTTCATTCTCTCTCTGTCTTTCTTTCTTTCCTTCTTTTTTCTTCCCTCCTTCTGTCCTTCCCCCCTCTTGCAACATTTAATACAATTTCTATCACTGTGATGGTGATGCTCTGAAGGAAAACTCAGGTCCTAAGCCACCCAGGAAATGAGTAAAGGTGAAATTATTGAGCCTTCTCTAACAACAATAAAAATCAAACCAACAACATTTTCCAGCTGAGGTTAGTTTAAGGGGGCACTTGTGTTAGATTGGACACTGTCGTTGGGGTACACTTCCAAGCCAATTATGGTGACAGGGGCACTTCTGTATTGGGTGAGTCTCGCTCTTCATTCATTTCAGTCATGTCTTACATTTCTTGACCCCAATTGGGGTTTTCCTGGCAAGATACTGGAGTGGTTTGCTGGTTATTTCTCCAGCTCATTTTAAAGATGAGAAACTGAGGAAAACAGAGTTAAGTGACTTGTCCAGGGTCACACAGCTAGTAAGTGTCTGAACTCAGGTTTGAACTCAGAAAGTGAAATCTCTGACTCCAGGCCCAGCATTATGTCTACTGAAGAAGCACCTAAATGTTCTGGGTAAGACTCATTTATTGCAAATGCTGATAATGCCTAAGGAGTATATGTTGACCAATATAAGGTGCTAAGTTCCCAGGATTTAAAGGGGAAATTGTTTGTGATTTTATATAATTTTAATTTTAAGGCACATAATAAAGTGAAAAGAAAGAAAAGGAAAAACTGGCAGGTCAGAGCAGGGTGCATCCTTAGAACATAGCATTTCTGGTTTGGACTGGATTGCTGCAACTATTAATCCAGTATTGTAATGATGGGGGAAAATGTAAACACCTCATTTGGCAGATGAGAAAAACTCTGGCTCAGACAATCTCAAACGATCGTAGAGAATGAATCAGAAAGGATCACCAAGACCATCGAATCTAACCTACACATTGAATTGAAGAGGAGGCAGAGGTCCAAGGAGGGGTAGGGATATGTAGTACTTACTACACTGGTAGTAAGTCAGTGACAGGATTTGAACTTGAGTCCTCTTGACTCACAGTCCAGAGAATTTCCATTTCCCAAAATTCCTGTGCAGGGTGCAATGTAAACTACCTGTACCTTCCACACCTGAACTTGAAAGCTGGACATGAGTAGTATCACTAACTGTGTCAAGAAGAAGGGAGGCTGCAGGAGCAGGCCAGGAGGCAGAAGGAGGAAGACCCTTAGACTCCCTTTCAACACTGTAGATCCCATTCCATGGATGCCCCCCTCGTGCTGAGTGATTCTTGCAAGTGTCCCGCCTTCAGTCTCCCTGTTCTGAGTGCTGCTGGTTCAGAGAAAAGGGGGAAGAGTATGTCACTTATCAATGGCTACCATAGTCCTCACTGTGCACTAGATGGTCCTCCAACTACACACATGAACAAGAATAACTGGGACAAATGAAGGTAGTCAGAAAAAGTGGGAAAGACAGAGAGAAGACGGAGACTTAGATGAAAGAGAGGGTCATGAAGACAGATGTAACACATTGAGAAAGAAGAGGGGGTATAAAGAGAAAGGAAGGACATTGATAATAAAGAAAGCCAGATCATAAGGGGAGACACACACAGAAAGTTAAGGGGATCCTTTGAGAGGAGAGGAAGGTAGAAGGAGGACAGGTAACACATAGAGAAGGCAAGGACAGTGAGAAGATGGCCACATTAAGAGGCAAGAGGGCCATGGAGACAAGTGAAGCACGCTGATAGAGAAAAGCAGGCAAATAGAGACAGGGGGAAACATGGAGAGATAAAAGGGTAAAGAAAAAGTAGAGGAGAACAAAGTGAGGGTAAGGTTTGAGGGAGATAAAGATCAAGATGAAGAAAGGCAAGAGACACACACACAGGGAGAAGAAATGGGCACACAAAGAGGGGAATAAGCATAGTGAGATTAAGGGACAGACACGGAGGAAGGATGGGAAAAGAAGAGAGTTTGGTCAAAGAAAGAGAGGATCACAGAGAAAGAAGAGAGGGGTAAGCAAAGACACTTTGGGAAGGATGGAAACACATTGTGAAGAATGGACACATAGAGAGGAAAAGCGCAAGTAGAGTCTGGAGTGGGCACTTGAGGAGGAGAATGACAGTCAGAGGGTCACCTAACATAATGACACCAAGATAAGAGGTACGACTTATAGAGCAAGGGAGGCACAAGTAGATGAAGGAGAGGGAATGTGGGAGCAAAAAGTGATAGGAGAGATGCACAGAGAAGAGCAGGAATACACACACATGGTATGCTCAGGGCATAGCCAGAGAAATAACTTAGAGAGAAGGGAAAAACCTGAAGAGAGACAGAGGGCATTTCAGAGAGTAAAGGGACACATAGAGAGAGAAGAAAGACACATAGCCATGATAAGGACAGACAATTAGAAAAGAGTACATCTCTAGCAGCGAGTCAAGAAGGTATATAGTGCAGTTAAGGACAGAGATAGAGGAGAAACACATAGGGAAGAGGGAGAGAGACAGAGTTGGACATAATGAGAGAGGAGCAGCATACAGAGAGAAAAGAGGATCCTAGAAACATGTGGGGTGTACAAAGAGAAAGGAAAGTGGTCAATGGGAGACCTAAAGAAGGTGAGAAAGACAGAGAGATGGGAGGTGTGGGAAAAGAACAAAGACGTTTAGAGAGTTTTGAGGAGGCTTATTGAGAAGAAAGGGATATAAAGAAGAGATAGGCAAATGAAGATGGGAGAAACATAGGAGAAACGAAAAAGAAACAAAAGCAGTAGAGGTTACCTAATCAGGGGAGGGAGGCCTGGGAAAAGGAGAGGGACAGAGAGGAGATGGACACATAAGAGAGGAGAGGCAACGAACTAGACAGAGAGGGTAAAGAGAGAGGAGAAGGAAAGGTCACAAAGAGGGACGAGAAGGGAAATAGGGAAAGTCACATAAAGAGAGGACACAATCAGTAAGTGAAAGTACATAGAGAGACATATGGGTGTGAGGAACAAAGTGGGGTGGAAGGATCATCTATTTAACAGTGAGGAGCAAAGTAGGGAGGGAGACAGAGAGAGAAAGACAGAGAGAGAGGAAGGGGGAGAGAGAGAGAGAGAGAGAGAGAGAGAGAGAGAGAGAGAGAGAGAGAGAGAGAGAGAGAGAGAGAGAGAGAGAGAGCAGGAAACAGTGGCAGGGAGAGAAGAAGAAACAGTAGGTGAAGACAGATTGGAGAAGAACCCAGAAGAGACGTACCCATTCCAGGTTCCAGGACACATAGAGAAGGAAGAGACATGGAAGGAGCAGAATGGTGGGATAGTCACATGACTCTATCACCATGGGAATAATAATAAAGAGATGAAGGGAGTCAGCAAGAAACTCTCCTTAAAGTATTTCAGACACTTTGGATAAGTTATCCTGGAAGCTAGATACAAGGAAAGCTCTGAACTGGAAAGCCTAACTCCTTGAGGAGGTAAGATACCCCACCTTGCCAACCAGAGGCATTATGTAGATGCTGTTGATTGTCACGGGTAAACCTCTTGCTCAGAGAACTGTTTAAGATGGTCAGTTTTCCAGTTGGGGCTAGTTTGAGGAACCACTTGTGGTAGATTGGAAACTCTTGTTAGGGTAAGCATCCCAGCTATTCATAGTGCCAGGGGCCCTGGGGACCTGGGAGAGAGTGACTTAGAATATATCATTTCCTTTTAACAGTAGAAGTTGCCTGTCCTACACACTTTGTTCTAGTGGGAAGCATCATTCATCCCCTAACTCCTTATTAGCATGACTGAATGAGGGGTAATTGCCCAACCATAAGTAATCAGTAGCAACTACAGCCCAGTGATAGTTGAATAAACTGCTTTTCAGTTGTAGGTCAGGGACGAGAAATACCTTAGCTTTGTTGCCTTTGGTCTTAGGTTTTTTACATCCTTCTACACAAATGAATTAGAAAATGAACCAAACCAAATGGTTGGGAAAGTCAAGAAAAGTTCACAGTGAGCCATTTTTTCCAGAAGCAGGTAACTTAGGAAGACAGAAAGAGATATTTGGACACTAGGGTGGCAGCTGGTCAAGAGTTCACTACAGCTGGAGCACAGCAGGAGGTAGAAGAGGCAATAGGGGAAGCAACTGCTTCAGAGGGGCAAGAGGGGAGTAATCCAATGCCAACCCTCCTTAGACTTCCACATCCAAGTTCCAGAACAATATTCAAATACAGAGATAAGTGGAACAGGTGGAAGACATCCCTCTTTTCCCCCTACAAATAGAAGACACCCATTCATAAAGATTATGGAATTTGCTCAAGCTCATCTTGATCAATGTGCCTCCCAGGCTGATTCAAAACTCAGGGGCTTGCTTTGCGCCCCTCACTTAACCACACTCTCATAACTGTAGTTACTCACCACCTCTTAACATAAAAACCAACATCAGTTCTGTGAGTAACCAGCCCAAATCTCAGCGAACAGTGTTCACCTTATGCAGAGGGGATTTTCAACATATGCATCTTAGCCTGAAAAGAAGTGAGATGCCAAGAGGTAAGCCAACCCCACTGGCAGGCATGAACATCCTGGGCTAAAGTCCTAGTTCTTCTCCTTACTGGCTGTGTGACCATGGCCAAGGCCTTGCTCTCCTGTTGATACCAGTTATCCTTTCTCTAAAATGAGGAGGGAGGACGAGATCACGTCTGTGGTCTCTTTTAGCCCTTCTTCCTATAAAAATCTACAAGGCCATTCCACTGCACCCCCACATCTGTAAGTGCAAGGTGAAGGAGGTCTTGTAGGCAGCAGTTGGGGACTGTTTTCCTACCTTCTCTGGGCTGGTTTCTCATGGCCTCTTATGGTCACTTCCTAAGTCCCTGCTCTTAGGTGCACATAGGGCAGGTCCTATGCTATCTTTCATCCACCAGATATCTACCTCCAGCACTCAGGGCTACTCAGGCAGCCACACGCCAAGCAAAAATGTCTGTGCAAAGCATACCCCAAGGTGAGAGCAGAGAGCCAATGAAGTTGCTGCCCAGTTTTGTAAAGCAGGAGTGCCTCACCCAGAAACCTTGCCCTACTCTGTCTCACTGGCCAGGCATTCCATGTCCCTCCCCTCCCCCATGAACCCTGCATGTTACCAACACCATTCTTGGTATACCAGGTTGTACAAACACAGGCAGTAGCCAGACTTGCCCCTTGGACTATAGTTGACTAGCCCTTCTTATAGATATCTCTGTTGTCTCCCCTGACAGAATGCAAACTCCCTTGTTGGCAGAGATTGTTGTCTTTGTGATTCTGGATTTCCCTATTCCAATGGAAGGCACCACCATCCTTCCAGTCAGGCAGGCTCTCAATCATGGTGAGATCCTTGATTCCCCTCTCCAAGTCACCTCACATATCGACTTCATTGTCAAATCTTGATATTTCTATTGTTTACAACTCTTCTATGAATCCCGTTATCCTCAAACACTAATCACATCATTAAAATCCAGAGTGGGAACCATCATCAACTATAACTAGTAGCCTTCTGCTTGGTCTTCCTGATGAATCTCTCCACATTCTAATCCATCTGCTACTGAGCTGCCAATGCGATTTTTTCGAAGTGAATATGTTGCCCCCTTTGCTCTATGAGCTCTAAGAGCTCTTTCTTCCAACTCTTCTGTTTAGCACTGAAATCTCTTTACAATCTGATGATTTCTTACCTTTCCCACTTTCTTACCCTTTACTTCCTACTTCATATTCTGCAATACCACACTACTGATCTACTTACAGTTTCCCAGCAAAACAATTCGTGTCCCATATCCAGGCATTTTCATTCGGTTTCCCCAAGACCTGAAATGCTCTGCAACAACACTTCTGTCTCTAAAGTTTCCAGAACCCTGGCAAACATGCCATCATGAAATTGACATACAATATCGATGAACTTCTCTGGGCAACCAAATAGTCATATTCCAGCCAGTCAAATTGCATTTAAGTACCTACTATGTGGCAGAAACTGTGCCAAATAATAAATAAGGAACTCTCTCTCTCCTAATGTAGGTCAGTACTGGCTCTGAAACTGGGTGTCTTAAGAGGATTTTCCAGGGTCACATAGCCAGGATATGTTAGAGGCAGGATTTCATCTCACATTGGACTTAATGATCATCTCGATTCTGATGATTGTCATATCTACCACTTCTGTTTTCACCTCTCTGCTAACCTCCAATCTTGCATCGCCACCTAACTATTGAATGTTTCAGACTTGTTGTTGAGAACGTATCTGAAATTTAACATGTCCAAAGCTAAACTTAGCATGTCCAAAACCAAATTCATTATCTTTATCCCTAAACACATTCCCCTTCCAACTCCCCTAATACTATTGAGAACATCCTCCCAATATTCCAGGCTCTCCAGGCCACTGGCAGCAGCAGTTCCCTACCTGCTCAAGCCACCAGTGCCACAGACAGTTTCAAAGGTTAGTGGGAGGGTTCAGTCACCCAGGAAAAAAGAGTGTGATCTGTACCCCAGCAGCAGCCACTGCAGCTGCAGCTTCCAGTTTTGGAGCCCTCCTCCTAGAACCCCTGGGGGAACTGAGCAGCTGATCTGAATCTTAGCCCAGAGCTCGGCCCTGACAAACAACTCAAAAGTCAAGTAATTGGCTGGGAAAATGCCCCCCAAAAGGGAAAAGAATAAGATAATAGAAGGTAACTTTCTTGGTGAGCAGGTATTCTTTTCCATCTTTTCCAATGAGGAGGAACAGTTTAGGTCTTCAGAGGAAGAACTAAAACTCAAGACTTCTGCATGCAAAACCTCCAAAATAAATATGTTATGGCCTCAGGTCATGGAGGAGCTCAAAAAGAATTTTGAAAATCAAGTAAGAGAGGTGGAAGAAAAATTGGGAAGAGAAATGAGAGCAATGCAAGAAAATCATGAAAAGCAAGTCAACAGATTGCTGAAGTAGATCCAAAAATGTTGAAGAAATTAACACCTTAACAAAGAGACTAACTCAAATGGCAAAGAGGCCCAAAATACTAATGGGGAGAAGAACGTATTAATGAACAGAATAAGCCAAATGGAAAAGGAGGTTCAAAAGTTCACTGAAGAAAATAGTTCTTTAAAAATTAGAATGGAACAGATGGAGACTAATGACTTTATGAGAAACCAAGAAATTACAAAACAAAACCAAAAGAATGAAAAAATAGAAGATAATGTGAAATACCTCATTAGAAAACAACCTGACGTGGAAAATAGATACAGGAGAGACCATTCAAAAATTATGGGACTACTTGAAAGCCATGATCAAGAAAAGAGCCTGGACATCATCTTTCATGGAAGTATCGAGGAAAACTGTTCAGCAATATCAGTTCTAGAACAAGAGGGTAAAATAAATATTGAAAGAAGCCACCAATCACCTTCTGAAAGAGATGCAAAAAGAGAAACTCCTAGGAACATTGTGGCCAAATTCCAGAGTTCCTGGGTCAAGGAGAAAATATTGCAAGCAGCTAGAAAGAAACAATTCGAGTATTGCAGAAATACAATCAGGATAACACGGGATCTGGCAGTTTCTATATTAAGAGATCGAAGGACTTGGAATACGATATTCCAGAAGACAAAGCAACTAGAATTAAAATCAAAAATCACCTACCCAGTAAATCTGAGTATAATATTTCAGGGGAGTAAATGGTCACTCAGTGATATAGAGGACTTTCAAGCATTCTTGATAAAAAGAATAGATCTGAAAAGAAAATTTGACTTTCAAATACAAGAATCAAGAGAAGCATGAAAAGGTAAACAGGATAGTCATCATCCTTCGTTGATGCAGAAGACCATGCCATCAGAGAAATGATGACATGACTTGCACTTGACTTTGTTTTGAGTGAGTGAGGGCTGTGCAAGCCACTAACCTCACTTCTCATCCAGAGTCATCTGAATCCAGAGACCCGATATTCATAAGATGAGATGACCCAGGATGCACTGAGAGACCTTAGCCCCTTTAGGCCAAGGTGTTTTGCAGGCACTCACTTAGGGTGAGGAAACGCCCGTTCTTTGAATAGGCCTGTCTAAGAAGAAGCCAGGGCATGGCCCCCTTAATGAGGTCAAGAAAAAGAAAGACATCAGGCTGGGTGGGAAACAGCAACATTTACGATTGTTCATCACTCTCAAGATAGGAGGATCCAGAGGAGTCCTCAGGCAGGAACCCAACGGAGTCCCAGTTTCAGAGTGTAGTAGGTTTAAGGTTTTGAGACAGGAAAGGACAGGGGACAGGACAGAGGAGATGAGAGGATAGGAGAGGAGAGAAGAAAGGAGAGGAGAGGCGAGGGAAATAGGAAAGGAGCCAGTAACACCCAAGTCAGTTGGGCATCTTTTGGCCATCCAGACAGGAAAGAGAAATCATAAAGGACTTTCTAAAGTTGAACTGCTTACATTCCTGCATGGAATGATAGTATTTGTAACTCTTGAGACTTTTTTCAGTATTTGGGTAGCTGGAGGGATTACACACACACACACACACACACACACACACACACCTCTCTCTCTCTCTCTCTCTCTCTCTCTCTCTCTCTCTATATATATATATATATATATATATATATACATACATACATATATATAGTTACAGATAGAGCACAGGGTGAGTTGAATAAGACAGGATGATATTTAAAAAATAAAATTAATGTGTGAGAGCGGAATATATTGGGAGGAGAAAGGGAGAAATGGAATGGGACAAATTATCACTCATAAAAGAGGCAAGAATAAGCTTATTAAACAGAGGAGAAAATGGAGTAGGTGAGAGGTAAAAAGTGAAGCTTAATCTCTTCACATTTGGCTAAAGGAGGGAATAATATGCTTACTCAGTTTGGTGTGAAAATCTCTATTATACTACGGGAAAGTAGGGGAGAAGGGGACAAGTAGGGTGAGGGGGATGATAGAAGGCAGGGCAAAAAGGAGAACTGAGTAATCAGAAGCAAACTCTTATGGAGAGGAACAAGGTCAAAAGAGAGAATGGAATAAAAGAGGAGCAGGACAGGATGGAGGGAAATATAGTTAGTCTTACACAACATGAGTATTATGGAAGTCTTTTGAAAAAACTACATATATATAGCCTATATTGAATTCCTTCCCTTCTCAATGGCGATGGGTGAGGTGGAAGGAAGGAAGAGAAGTTGGAATTCAAAGTATTAGAGATGAATGTTGAAAAACCTTTTTGCATACAACTGGGAAATAAGAAATAAGGGTACTGGGGTATAGACATCTATTTTGCCCTACAGGAAAAAAGAGAAGATGGGGATAAGGGAAGGGAAGGGATAAGGGTTATGATAGAAAGGAGGACATATTGAGGAAAGAGGTAATCAGAATGCAAGGCATTAGGGGGTGGGGGAGGGGAGAGATGGGGAGAAAATGTGGATCTCAAAATTTTGTGGAAATGAATATTGAAAACTAAAAATAAATAAATAAACATTTTTAAAAAAGTGTTTACTTCTGACTACCCCCGCTCTCAATGTGACCTTCCTTCTATCATCTTATGCTTTTCCTCCTTACTTTTCTGTAGGGAAAGATACCCAATTCAGTGTATATGTTATTCCCTCCTTAAGCCAAATCTGATGAGACTATTGCTGACTCATTCATTCTCACTTCGTGCCTCTTCCCCTCCATTGTGAAACCTTTTTATTGCCTCTTTTAGGTGAGATTATTTACCCCATTCTATCTCTCCTTTTTCCTTCTCCAAATGTATTCCTGTCTTACCCCTTCATTTTATTTTTAGATACCATCCCTTTCTATTCACTCACCTTGTGCCATCTATCTATCTATCTATCTATCTATCTATCTATCTATCTATCTATCTATCTATCTATCTATCTATCTATCTATCTATCTATCTATCCATCTATCTATCTATCTGTCTCTCTGTCTGTCTGTCTGTCTGTCTGTCTATCTATCTATCTATCTATCTATCTATCTATCTATCTATCTATCTATCTATCTATCTATCTATCTCTTCCAACTGCCCTAATACCAAGAAGTGTCTCATGAGCTACACATATCCTTCCATGTAGAAATTTAAACAGTTCAACTTTAATAGTCTCTTATGACTTCCTTTTACTGTTTACCTTTTCATGCTTCTCTTGATCCTTGTATTTGAAAGTCAAATTGTCTATTCAGTTCTGGTCTTTTCAGCAAGAATGCTTGGAAGTCTTCTTGAATGATCATTTTTCCCCCTGATGGATTATACTCAGTTTTTCTGTGTGGGCAATTCTTGGTTTGAATCCTAGCTCCTCTCTCCCTTGGAATATCATATTATAATCCCTTCCATCCCTTAATGTAGAAGCTGCTAGTTCTTGGTTACCCTGATTGTATTTTCACAATACTCAAATTATCTCTTTCTGGCTGCTTGCAATATTTTCTCCTTGACCTGGTAACTCTGGAATTTGTCTCCAATATTCCTAGGAGTTTTCCATTTGGGATCTCTTTCAAGAGCCAATTGGTGAATTCTTTCCATTTTAACTTTACCCTCCGGTTCTAGAATATCAGGGCACTTTTCCTTGATAATTTCTTGAAGGATGATGTGTAGGGTCTTTTTTTGATCATTTCGTTCAGGTGGTTCAATAATTTTAAAATTACCTGTCCTGGATCTATTTTCCAGGTCAGTCATTTTTCCAGTATGATATTCCACATTGTCTTCTCCATTTTTCTCCATTCTTTTGGTTCTATTTTCCAATTCCCTGATGATTCATAAAGTCATTAGCTTCCATTTGCTCCACTCTGATTTTTAAGACGTTATTTTCTTCAGTGACCTTTTGGATCTCCTTTTCCATTTGGCTAATTCTTCTTTTTAAGGTATTCTTCTCTTCATTGACTTTTTGAATCTCTTACAGAGTTTAAGTTAGTCTAATTTTTTTCAGATGTTATTTTATTCAGTATTTTTGGGGGCTCCTTTAGTAAGCTGTTGACTCGATTTTCATGATTTTCTTGTATCACTCTCATTTTTCTTCCCAATTTTTCCTTCACTTCTCTCACTTGATTTTCAAAATCTTTTATGAGCTCTTCCATGGCCTGAGTTCAATTCATATTTTTCTTGGAGGCTTTTGATGAAGGAGCTTTGACTTTGTTTTCTTCTTCTGGTTCTATGTTTTGATCTTCTTTGTCACCAAAGGAAGATTCTATAGTCTGAGTTCTTTTAAAATGTTTTCTCATCCTCCTAGACAATCACTTGACTTTCTAACTCTTTGTCAGGGTAGAACACTGCTTCCAGTGGGGGTGGGGATGGGGGTGGGAACACTATCCGAGGCTTCAGGGGTTTTGTATCACAACTCGATTCCCCACCATCTGTGGGCCCAGTGCTCTGGAGGCAACCTTTGCTACTTCTGCTGCCACCACTGCCCCACCACCACCCTGGGACTGGGGCTGGACTCAGGCAGACCACCTCTCCTCTTTCACTCAGTTCCCACAGAGTTTTCCCACTGACCTTTTTGGTGTTTGTGTGTTAAGCTCTTTGGAAACTGCCACAGCTGCCAATGATTCAATCCTCTGAGGCCTGCTCTGGACAGTCTACGCTGGTGCACCCCATGCAGGACTGTACTCCACTCCATCCTTGGGTGTGATAGACCTTTCTTGTCAATTTTCCACATTGTCTTGGGCTGGGGATTTGTTTTACTCTGTCATTTTGTGGATTGTGTACCTCTAGAATTTGTTTAGTCATTTTCTGCAAGTATTTAGAGGGCTTTGAGTGAAAGCTTACGAAAGTGCTCAGTTTTGCTCTGCCATCTTGCTCTGCCCCCAGAGGCCCATTTCTAAAACAAAGTTTTTTGCTTTTGTTTTTTTCACACGTGACAGTGTACTATCTTTGGGAGTTACAAGAATCAAAGTGAAACCTGTGCAGGTCTCTTTATCTTTCATCTCTTTGTCCTTCTCCTTTCAGGTTCATCCTTTAATGGCCTCCAGGTGACTTGCCTAATTAAATGTCTCTCTAAACTTTTATTATACCCTCCATTGCTTGTCTCCCTGTGAGAGGATAAATGAGCATTCACTCATATGAATTTATGGAGAATATATGAATATTCACATCTATGAATATTTAGAGAGAGAGTATGTAGTTGAATGCACTCATATAAATTAATAGAGAGAATATATGAGTATTTATAGAGGTATCTATGAATACAGGGAGAATACATATGAGTAATAAATAGATATCAATGAACATGGATTATAAAAGAATATATATATATATATATATATATATATATATATATATATATATATGAATAGTCACACACACACATATCTGTATAAAGACGATATGTGACTATTCATCTCCAAGGTGATAAGGGGATATGAGGTTTCATAAAGAAGTTTAAGTGCTAAATCTTTTTCATTCCCTTTCTATGTTAAATCAGTTCAAATTCCATATGAAATGATAGTCATTCGTGTATGCATCCTTTCATCAGTCCACATCCCTTTTTCACCCATTTATAACACTTTTGAATAGATCAAGGCAGAAGAATTTTAATTGGATGCCCTCAGAAGTTTGGCTTTCTTGTAGCTATATGTGTGGGGTCCAAAGTTGTCCAGTCTACAAGACTGTACAAGATTGAGGTAGAGCTTCAAGTCATTTATTTTAACCCTTTACTAAAGGATCCATGGCTCCATCTAATGCAGTGGATCTCAGGTTTTCCTCATGATCTGAGATACCCCTGGGCTCTAGGACCTTCTTTTTATCAGGTTTGATACCAGGTTCAATTCCTGGACTCTCTGGAGAGACAACACAAAATACAAAATCCCACTGGTTGATAGATCATGTTCTCAGGGCCAAAAATGATGCATCAGCAAGGGGGCTCACTGGTTGAACAAAGCAGGGGATATCTTCTCTGACTATATGACTCCACTGGTTATGAGGTGAATGGATTTCTCTTCATGTTGAGCAAGAGGAGATGGTCCAAACAGTATAAAGATACCATAAATAAATTGGGGGACATTCCATACCATGGTGCCCACGCTCTACTTGGAGCTGGAATTTGAGCAAAACAAGGTGGAGATATATCCTTGTCAGTATTCTTGTGGTCATGCAAGTGAGCTTCATAGCTGGTAAACAAGTACTGAGCATTGCATTAAAGTTTTGAGGTCTACTATAGAAGCTTGCTATAAGAACCTATTCTATCTAGTTATTCCTTTATGATTTATTTAAAATGTGCATTTGTACATTTATATTCTTTTACTTATTGTTAGGCAACTAACTACATGAGTATATCACTTAAATAATTGCTATTAATTGCTGATAGTCATTACTCCTTATACAGTCACATAGAACAGATTAATACTAATGAGAACTGAAAATTGAGTACGGGTCTGAATGAATATGATTACATATGGTAACTTCTGTCTTTCCTCCAATAAGACAATGGCGTGACTGGACATGTTGATGAAGATCTTATTCTTGATGAAGGTGCTGTTCTTGAGTCGTGGGCTCATTGTTGCAGACAATTTGATTCAGCTCCTGCTTCTTACCTTATTGTATTCCTTATCAGATTGTTTGCAGCAGGGAGAATATCTTAGTGATGTCCATGAGCCTTATCTGTACAGACTGAAGAAGAACCCATTTCCTCCTGGGTAGTAGAACATACCAATGGTGGAAGAGGACAGGGCATAGGAGTTCTGTCCAAGGGGTTATTCCAGCTGCCTTCCCCACCCTGACGCCCATAGTCTCTGTGGTCTAGGCAGGTCCCTTCTTTTTACCTCCAGTTCCTATGTTGCTATAAAATTAGGCCTGGTGTTCTTGAAATGACCATGATAGTTTTCCCTTAAGGGAAGCTGTAGTTTATAGACTCTAAAGGTGGAAATCATTGTTATCGCATTAGCCCAAATGGTTTTGAGGCTATCATGATTTTCCTGTTAAGGAAGGCTATAGGCTTATAGAATTTACTCAGAGAAAAATACAGATAATTCAATTTTGAAGGTTAGTACTGTTCTGTCCCCCAAGCAATATTTTGTCTGCCACCAGCTGTATTTCCCTTCCCAATAAGAAACCACACAAAATACTATGTGACCCTGATCTGACAATATTTTTCCTGATAGGTAATGGGTCTAGCTCCAGGGAGGCTGTCCAAAATCATTATATCTGAACATTAGTCTCAGAAAATCACTTTGGAGCATATACCCTCCTCTAGCAGGAGCATACTCACATTTTCTTGTTGGAGCCCACTCTCCCTGCCAGCAGGAGCACACCTGCTTGCTAGAGCATGCCCTTTCTGCTTTCATGGGTCCATGACTCTGTGCTCCCCAAAGCAGCATTGCCATTTCATGCGTTATATTTTCAGTATGTATGCCTGAATTGTGTGCTGGGTACCCTTTTCCTCTCTCCTTTCCTTATCACTCCTATTGCTTGCAATGAATTTGTGCATTGAATTGATGCCCATTGTTTTGCACGTTATTCTCAGCACAGGAACTCATTAAGGGCTTCTTTTTCCAGCATCTCTGCAGACCCATGGTCCTTTCCTTAGACTTAAACTAAATTCCAAGACAAGGACTTAATCTATCAACAGTTGAACTTATGCTGGGTGATGAGGGTACTATAAGTTCAGTTGTAGAAAACAAGGGTCAGTACGGGAAGAGAGAATTCTTTATGCCAGAGGACTGTCATAAAACACACCTCTTCTCAGCTGACAATTTCTACCCCCTTCCCAATCCTTGAAAGACCATATTTGTTGCTGCTCACCTCCAAAGCATCTCCTGGATGTCTGTGGCACAACAGCCTCTTTCTACCTCTCCCACATTCAAAGTATAAGAGGAGTTCACATTTGATTAATCTGTGCCTAATCCTTATCCCCCACAAGACTTTGAGCTTCCTGAGGGCAGGAAACAGAGATCTGGCCTAGGCCTTTACCTCCAAGCCCCAGGTGAATATTGAAGTAGAGAGAATTTCAAAAACATATTTAGACAAGTCTTGGGACTTCCTGATGTTCACCCTGATATATGTGTAGGACCAGCTGGTCCAGAGTCCAGAGCTTTTCTGATTCTTTGCTTAATCCCAATGTCATCAGAGCAGCTCTCAAAACCCTAGGTCTATGAGTAACCTGCCTAAATCATAGGGATTTGTGGAAACCTGCAACTGGATAGTACCTTTTGAGGGATCTTAGTTGGTCACATGAACCTTGACTGGTAGAGGAGGAAGATGACCGGATGTATGCCAGGCATCCTAGCAAGCAGCACTCATGTACAAGTCCCATTACTGACTATGTGACCTTGGTCAAGTCTTTTCCCTCCTCTGGTTCTCAGTTTCCCTTTCTGTAAGATGAGAAGGTTGAACCAGATGTTCTGTGAAACCTTTCATAGACCTCCGTCCTTTCAAAACCTTGAAATTCATTTATACCTCCACATCTACAAACTTCTAGTACCACCCTCTCTGTTTTGGCTCTACCTGGTTTAGGTGTCAGAACTATATTTGTATCATAAAAAGAATTTGGTAGAATTCCTTCTTTACCAATTTTCCCAAATAGTCTATATAGTATTGTAGTTAACTATTCTTCAAATGTTTGATAGGGGACACCATGAAGTGAAACATGGATAATTGTAATTTTGATTACATTAAATTGTATTGATATCTCTTAGAACTTGAGGCTTTGCATATTGTGGCCTCTTGTTCTTTCAGCTAGAAGCTAAAATGCTGCAGTTTACTTGGTGCTGAGCTGGCTGGTGTGCCAAAGCAGAGGCTAGGGGAAGTCTTTCTGAGTTTTCCCAGAGTTACCCTGGAGCTAGCTGTGTTAAGCATGGGGGATGGGTGATCTGGTCATAGGAGGCTTCTTCTGAGCTAGAGCTCAGACAGGCTCAGTGGCTGTGTTGGTGTCTGTGCAATTCCCCTAGCTGTGCTGAGGCACACCTGGCATCCTGGTGTTGGCTGTTAAGGGTTCCTCCCCTCTGGGGCTCAAGATCACTTCCCAGTTTGCTGAGGTGGGGTTGTGTGGGGCAGTGCTGGTCCTTCACTAGTCCCCTTCAGCCACAGCAAGAGAGACTGCATTTGTGATTTTCCTAGCCCCATGGGCTAAGAGACTGTTTACCTCTTCACTGATCCCTTGTTCAGGATTTTTCCTGAGGAAATATTCTCTGGGCTTTTCAAGATCAACAAGGGGAGGGGTAGAGCATTTACATATCACTCCACCATTTTGGCTTCCAGGAGTTCAAGTGGATGATTTATAGACATTTAACCTGCGAACTGATAGTCTCTAGTTCGGTTGTTGCTGTTACCTGGGAGTCTGGACTTCTCTTGCTCTTAGTCCTCCTGGATTCCCATCCTGGGCTGATATGTTTCAGATCCCACAGTGCTACTGCTGCTTCTTCTCCACACTGCCCAGGCTTCCTGCTCAGTTTTGCCATGGAAGGGTCTGTGCTGGTACAACCTGAACCCTGTGAGTTCCTTCAGCCCCGTACAACAGATCCTTCCCATCGACCTTCCAGGCTGTCTTGGGCCAGAAATCTACCGCACTGTCTCCTGTTGGATTCTGCCGCTCTAAAATTGGTTCAGATTCTCTTTTTATAGGTGTCTGAAGGAGTTTGTCATACAACTTAAGTGAGTTGATTTCACTCCTCTTTGGCTCTGCCCCCCTATTTAATGATTTTAAACTGCGTAGGGGATACAATTGATAAAGGGTCAAAGGGTATGAACGGACAGTTCACAAGAAAAAAATCAAAGCTATCACATAAAAATCACTATCAGAGAAATGCAAATTAAAAGGTCTCTGAGGTACCACCTCACAACTGTCAGATTAGCTAACATGACAGGAAGGGAAAATGACAAATCTTGGAGGAGAGGTGGGAAAATTGAGAGTGGAATACACTTTTGGTGAAGTTGTGAAGTCATCCAATCATTCTGGAGAACAATTTGGAGCTATTCCTAAAGAGCTACTAACCCTTTGACTCAGCAATCCTGCTATGAGGTCTGTATCTCAAAGAAATCAAAGAAAAGGGAAAAATATGCACAAAAACATTTATAGCAGTTCTTCTTGTGGTGGCAAAGAATTGGAAACTTGGAGAAGGCCTATCAATTGGGGAATGGTTGATCAAGTTGGAGTATATAATTTTGATGGAATACTGTTGTGCTATAAGAAATGAGAAGCAGCATACTTTTAGGAAAAACCTGGGAAGACTTATATGAACTGATACAAAGTGAAGCAAGCAAGACCAGGAGAACATTGAATGCCAATATTATAATGATGCTCAATTATGAAGGACTGTGAAAGAACTCAGGTAAAGGCCCAAGACAATTTGGAAAGATCCATAGTGAAAAATATTATCTACCTCCAGAGTGAGAACTAATGAACTATGAATGCAGATTAAAAGATACATTTTCACTCTTTATTTTTCTGTGTGTATATGTTTGTTTTGTTTTGCAACATGTCTGTAATGTTAAGCATGACTTCACATTCATGATAGATAACATAAGGTTTGCCTTCTTAAAAGGTGAGAGAGGGGTAAGGGGGGAGGAGCAGGAGGAAGGAAGAGAATTTAAAACTCAAAACTTTTAAAAATGAATGTTTAAAATTTTAAATATAATTGGGAATTACTTAACAAAATACAAAATAAATAACCTGGGATTAAGGTATGGAGGGATTGTGTGTAACACATGAGAAATACTTCCACAGTCTCAGGATCTTTGATTTCACTGGCCTCAGCACTCCTATCAAAGTAGATCATGACCTCTCCAAATCTTAGGAGGCAAGTTGTTGTGGTCACACAAGCTCATCATCTGGTGTCTCGTCTTCTGATGACAATCTTCTTTGGATTTACCTTGGCTGGCCTCATATAAGCAACAATAATATCACTGGGTATTCTTTTTACCTGGGGCAAGAGCACTTTGGGTTGGTAAGCACATGACCATGAATGTGGTCATGTTGGGGGTAGGGATAGTCTTAACCTTCAAGGATTAGATGAAGAAGGAGGCACCGGGATTAATTATATTGTGTGATATATCATTATAGCCTAGGGGAAGACCTTGGGGTGAGGAGATATCATCACCATGGGGAGGAAGCATGCCCCATGCTCGTCGTACTAGTTATGGCATTGGAAACAGACCCATACTTGAAGCCCTGCCAGAGCTTGTCTTTGGGCCCCCTCTACACTACACTGAGGTAACAGGGGAGGAATGGGAGGGGATAGGGGTAGAAAGTTGTAGATCATTGAATACTCATGCCATAGAATCCTCTTCAAAATCAAAACAATTCTCAATTAAGATGTACAGTTACTTATGTACAATTACTCAATCTAATTTTTATCAAGAAATAGCTCCATCTGACATGACTCTCACTGACAGGGAACCACACTGTGAAGGCATAGTGTAAGGGTGGTGATACTTCAATAAATACCACCTGAGAATCTGAGGAAACTTTGTAGAGAAAAGTTAAAATCCAAACTAAGTAAGTGAAAATCTAATTCAGTCAAGGAAGGGAAAACAGCTGAGCTCCCCTTCACACAAGAACAAAGCAAGTTGGAAGGGACAACCAAGGGCTTTGTTACGGGCATGTATTGGGAGGGTACTCAAAAGTTAAGTCAGTAGGAAAAACAGGAAACAATTTTTCCTAGGATTATATGATTTGAGATATACACATACACAATTCAGTGTTTCCTTGCACACATCAGTGGGTGTGTATTCATACTGAGATGGGTTAAAAGATGATAAAAGGGTACCTAGCAGCCTCTGAAGAGTTCAAATAGGGTGATCCAGCTGAGTTCCATCTCAGGATATCAAAAGACTGGGTGGGTGGGATTTCTGAACCAGTATAAGAGATCAGTGAGGGGAAGCAGATGAAGTAATGTGTTGGGTAATCATTAAAAAAAAACAACCCCCAAAACCAGGATCTGCAAATTACAAGTTGATAAAAATATTAAATATATTGTTAAGGAGATGATTAGTGAACAACTACACATGGAAGGAGTCATCACAAAGAACCAATGTGACTTCTCCAAGAACAGGTTGCAGCAAGATACTGTAGAAATAGTATAACTAGAGGTTTGCAAAGCACAAGAAAATGTCTCACATGCCACCCACATGTGGAGTGACATAAGCTGGAAAATAGTACAATTTAGTGGATTTTGAATGAAATAAATGGCCAGAACCCAAGAGTTTTCCTGGATCATAAACAGAGCTAGAATAGGCCTTCAAAGTCACCTGGACCAGTGGTGCCAAACTCAACTAATAACTGCCTATAGGTCACATATCGACTTAGAAAAAACACATGAACATGATCTATATTCTATTATATTTTTGTTTTATTTTGTTCAATATATGTCAATTCCATTTTAATCTAGTTCAGTTTACTTGGAATTATTGTTAGCTAATTGAATAGTACTGATACCTCTGATCTAAAATGACCCACTGCCTTTAAGGATAAGCACACTGGAGCCCAGGGAGTTTCAGCAACTTGACTGAAGTAGGAAGTGACTAGGTATCAGTTTGGAAGGAGAATGGCTCAGGGATCTGGGCTTGGCCTATACTGTTTTACAATTTCCTATTACATACTCTGCTAAAATAAGCATTTTGCCAGTCGCTCAATCAATAAGTATTTATTAGGGCCTTCTCCATGCCAGGCACCCTACTAGGTGCTAGAGCTAAAAGCACCAAGGACCAGCTGTCATGTTGGCTGACAAAGCTGTGATCCAAAAGGATCTGACCAGGCCAGAGTGCTGGGCTAAATCTAGCAAAATGAAAGTGAATAGGGGTAAATATCATTTCTGAGACCTGGGTCCCAAAAAGACTAAATTCACAAGTTCAAGATTGGGGGGCATGTCTAGGTAGCAATTTTTCTGAAAAAAGATCTCAAGTTTTAGGAGACTACAAGCTGGAAATAGTACAACAGTGCCAAGTGTCAGCCAAATAAACTAATGTTCCTCTAATTGTTGTTTAGTTGTTTTCAGTTGTGTTTGTCTCTTCGTGACCACATTTGGGATTTTCTTGGCAGAGATGCTAGAGTGGTTTGCCATTTCCTTCTCTAGCTCATGTTATAGATGAGGAAACTGAGGCAAACAGGGTGAAGTGACTTGCCCAGGTCCACACAATTAGGAAGTATCTGAGGCCAGATTGGAACTCAGGGGAATGAGTCTTCCTGACTCCAGACCTGGCTCTCTATCCACTGCAGCATCACCTAGTGACCCATAAATGTTCGCTGAGACTGTCCTAAGAGAGGCATGAACTCTGAACTAGGTAAGAGATAGTCTACTATTCTATGCCCTGGTCAGACCATGCCTACAGTATTGTGTTCAGTTATAGGCACCAAAGTAACCTGGAAAGAGTCTAAAAAAAGATACCCAGGGTGGTAAAGGTTCTTGAGACCATGACATATAAGAATTAGGTAAAGGAATTGGGGCTATTTGGCCTGTACAAGAAAAGAGTTAGTATGGACATGAAAGTGATTTTCAAGTATCTGAAGGCCCAAGAGAGATCAGGCCTGGTCTCCTTAGGTGCAGGGGATAGAACTAGAAGCAAAAGAAGGGAGTCAAATAAGTTTGATGGAACACTTAGTCAAATAGCTAGTTTTAGTTCTCTGTTAATATGTCAATTAACCAACCTGTGGTAATCTTTCTCAGCGAGGTGGCTCTGCAGTGCTCAGAATGCTGGGCCTGCCATTAGGAAGACCTGAGTTCAAATTTGACCTCATACCCTAACTAATTGTGAGACCCTGGGCAAGTCACTTAACTTCCGTCTGCCTAAGTTTCCTCAGCTGTAAAATGTGGATAATTAAAGCATCTACCTGCCAGAATTGTTGTGAGGATAGAGATAATAGTTGTAAAGGGCTTAGTATAAGTGCATAGCGCATAGTAGGCACTTATTAAATGCTTGCTGCCTTCTCCTTTCTACTTTTCAACCAGATGTTGTATAGTCAGTCCCTGGCTCACCATATTGAAAAAAAAAGATGTGGAGCCAATGTTTCTATTTTATCCTTCTACTTTTTTCTAGTCAAAGATCTTAGCCTCATTATTTGGCACATTAGTTTGCCAATTAAATCATAATCTAACAAGTGAATGTGGAATTTCTTGACATGATTTTCACCTAACAACTTGACAGCAGGATTATGTCTCTTAATCAGGAGGCAAGTTGGACTGGGACCATGAAATTTCTCTGGCCTAGATATATTTTAGATTCATTGAGTGTTTGAGTTCAAAGGGACCCTAGAGCATAGAGTATGCGAGCTAGAGAGGACCTAGGTTGGCATCATGCTTCAGTGGCAAGAGCTTGACATTTATAGTCAGAAGCCTTGGCTATGATTTACATCTCTGCTTCTTTCTACCTGTGTGACTTCAGGTAAGTATCTAGACCTCATTCTCCTCATTATAAAATAAAGGGATTAAATGAGAATATTGTTAAGGTCCCTCCCTTCCAGCAGAAAATCTATGATACTGTGAATCTTGAAGATAATCTTACCTCAGACTCAATTGGGCTCTTTAAACCTCAGTTTTCTCACTTGTAAAATGGGGATCATAGCGCTTATATCCCCAGTGTGATGCTGTGAGGCCCCAGTGAAGCAATGTATAAGAAGTACTTGGCAAAATTTCAAAGACTATGTAAGTGCTGGTCATTAATACCATTACTATTATACAAAGGCAGAGCTGGATAGGGCATGAGAGAGATCATCCATCTCCTTTTGCATTCTCCATTGATAGATGTGGAAACGGAGTTAGTTGGACTAGAGCCTTATTCTCTTGACTCACAGTCCAGTCCTCTTTCTGCTACACCAAAGACACTTGCAGCCCAAAGTAGACAAACTTTGGATCTGTTTCTCTGCCACGTTTGCCTGCCCAGAAGTGGCCTATGGGGAAGACAATGATAAGATGGTCTGCTCCATGTGCATAGAACCTGCCTACAGCCTAATGATGAGTGATTCCAAATAAGTGATGCTGGGTGCCAGGCAATGACCAGTAATGTGGGAGGCTGTCTAGCCAGTGGCACAGATCTCACTGAAACTGAGAGCTCTAATGCAACTGAATCCAATGTGTTGTCCACATTCCTATCATGCCACAGAAAATATTCTGGTTCTACAGGGATGCAGTATCAAGATCTGACTCGACTGTGAGTTAAGCCTAATCTTGAATAAATAACCCCTTGTTAGCATTAGTTGAATGTTGCAAAATAATGAAAATTAATCTATATGTCAAAGGACAAAAAAGACATTTACTTTTAGGATTCCCTTTAAGAAAATCACCCCAGGGCATATTTGCAGAGTTCTACTAAGAGTGTCAAGTGGGGATGGGCTATATTTTCAAAATGCACTTTGGGGAAATATCCCATTTTTAGGAACTAGGAGTAGAAAATGAGTGCAGGGGCATTAAGGTGTCTGTGTACAGAGTTCTTTATCTGTGTAGTAAAGTGTGAGCACTTTGCTGAAGGTGGAACCAGGAAAAGTTCTGCATGACTATTTGTATTCTCAGCAAAGCATGCTAATGGGAATTTTGTGAGACCCGCTAGGCTGTTTTTCTAATATGCTTTTGCCTAAATGCCCTATTTCAAAACAAAAGCTGACCCTCAACACAAACACACATGCACACATGCACATACAACGAGACTTGCAGTTGTACATTTTGTTGTTTTTAGAGACTTCCATCCAAATGTTTGGAATAACACTAGGTCTGGATGTCACTCAGAGCCAGCATTAAAATGTGATTCTTCATAAGGATTTATTATAGTTGGGAAGGCAGATAAATGTTAGGGAAAGTGATTGGTAGAGCAGACAATCCCCATCTCCAAAGTTTTCAAAAAGTGTGGATAAAGGAGCCAAATTGAGTCACCTTGTCACTTGTTTTCCATATGTGCATCTTTTTGGCCCAGAGGAGTAGAAGAACTACTGGTTTGGGAGCCAAAGGACCTGGGCTGGAATCCAGGTTTGGCTATTTTCCTGACCTTAGGTAAGTTCCTTTCCCTCTCTGAGTCTCAGTTTCCTTCTCTGTAAAATGAAGGAATCAGATTCGATCAGGGGTCCTTGAATTGGGGTCTGTGATTTAAAAAAAGTAGGTTGGCAATTGTATCTCAAAGTAATTGGTCACCTTTGTAATTCTATGCGTTCGATTCTAAGTATTTTAAAACATGGTTTTGAAAAAGGGCCTTAACTTTTTCTTGGCTTCCCTAGACTGTTGCCAAATTGATCCATGATCCAAATAAACGTTAACAGCCCTTGACCTCAGTGAGATCTAGGGTCCCTTCTGCATCTAAATCCTATGGTACCTTTGCTTCCTATTTTGAGGCTAAGTCCTGCCATAGACAGACTATAGGAAGATATTCTCAAGGATGCAACTTTCCTTGGCCCTGTGGCACCCGTTCATCATAGACCCACGTTGGTCACAGGCCCAGTCCATGCCAAGAAGATGCAGTCACGTAGGATACCTCTAGGAACATCCAAGGAAATTGTACTCAAAGTCATCTTCCCAGAACATGAGCAAGGTCCACTGACAGACCCAAGAAAAATTCCCAGAATCATCAGAAAAATTGGGAAGAGAACCTACCAATTGATTTCTGATTGTTGTTCTTCAAACAAAGTTATTTTGAAAAGATCATAATCTATATACCCAAATAAGGCCTCAGACCCAAGAGCTCTAGAAGGAATGAGCATTGCGACCAGAAATGTGACTGAGCCAGCACATTAAAGAATGCTTTCTCCAACTTCGGTTATGTAGAGGCATTCTCATATTGGAGTACCTATTCTGCATTTCCATTTCCATTTGCATCCATTAACAAGGAGTTGTTCGTGGCTCACATGCATTCTGGGTCTTATCACCATGTTCCTTGGTTTGGAGTTTAAATGTGGCACCTTAGCAGATGGCACATTAAATAACACAGTGGGAGGAAAGCCAGCTTACTCCACTGCCCCCTCCTTCCCACAGGGCCTTAAATGTCTGCATGGTGCTTTGAGGAAAAGCTATGCAATGACAATAGTCAATTACAGATGCTCCCCCATGAACAAAGCCATATGGACTGTGCTTTGGCTGCTTGTGGATGGATTGTGGATGGTTTTAGAATGACTGATAACAGCAGACATATACATCAACACAGCCCACTGGCGTAAAGGGTGGCTTACCACGGTGATAGAAAGTGAGGAGTTCTAGGACCCACATTGAGGGCCACCCACTGGCGCCAAGAGAAAGAAGATGCTTTCAGAGACACAGGATATGTTAGGAAGCAGGGTTTAAATAGGCATTCACAGGATCTAATCATGTAGTCTAGGAGTCCTGAACCTGGCATCCCTGCGCTTCTACTGTAAAATCTTTTCATAACTGCATTTCAATATAACTGGGTTCTGATATTTTATTTTATGCATTTAAATGCATGATTCTGAGATGAATTTCATTGGCTTCACCAGACTGCCCAAGGGGTTCAAGGCACCACAAAGTTTCAGACAGCATCAGTCCTTTCGATAATGTCCCTGAAAAATGCTTGAAGACTTCTCAAGAAGCAACTGATTCTTTGGATAACTCTTAATTCTTACAAGCAGCTTGGCAGATTGTAATGGATAGAGTACTGGGCCTGGAGTGAGGAAGACCTGAATTCAAATCTAACCTCAGACACTTACTAACTGGATAACTCTGGGCAAGACACTTCACCCTCTTTGCCTCAGTTTCCTTATCTGTAAAATGAGCTGTAAAAGGAAATGGCAAACCACTCCAATACCTTTGCCAAGAAAACCCCAAAATGCGGTCATGAAGAGTTCGACAGGACTGAAATGACTAAACAACAGCAATAACAATTATAAAGCTTTTCCTTTTGGCGAGCTTAAATCTACCCTTCTTAAACTTTCCATGATCATTCCAAGTTCTGTCCTTTCAGGTTGAACAGAATAAGTCTAATCCATTTCCAATATATCAGACTTTCAAATATTGAAAGACTACAAACATACCTTCCCTTTGTCTTCTGTTTTCTAGGGTAAACATCTCCAGTTATTTTGGCCAATCCTCATACAACCAAATCTCAAACAAAGAGATCCTCTCTAGTTCCCTCACCATCTTGTTTGTCTTCGTTCTGACACAATCCAGGTTGTTCTCTCCAAAATCCAGTTCATCTCTGGGTTCCATACTGAGTCGTGTGGCCAAGATAGGGGACAGTGGAAATGTCATTTCCCTCTGTTCTGGAAACTATGTCTCTCTGATTATATAAATTTAATTTGACTGCAGTGTTACACTGTTAACTCATATCGAGCTTAAGGTCCACTATCCACTATCCACTCTCTCCCAACCTTCCTCCAAGTCTTCTTAGTTGAACAGTTTTCCAGCCATGTTTCCTCATGCTTTATTTAAGAAATTGGCATTTCTTTAACCTAATGGTAGGCCTTTTCTGGTTTTATCCTATTAAATTTCATCTTATTATGCTCAGTCCTTTGTTTCACCCTACAGGCATCTTTCTGGAATGCCAAGTCTATAATCCAAAGTGTTCATTATCCATCCAAGATTTGTGTCTTCTGTAAATATGATAAGCTAAACAACTCTGCCAGCCACTCTTCATTGATAAAATGTTGTTGAACAGAATGCAGCAAGTGACAGAACCCTGCATACTCCTTTGGAAACTTTCCTCCAGGTTGACACCGATTCATTAATCACCAGTCTCCAGGATCAGTCATTCAACCAATTCTGCATCATTATCTGTGCTCTCACCCAGTCCATACCTCTCCATATCGGTCTAAAATATAACTATGAGACTCCACCAAAGCCTTGTTGAAAGCCCCATATACAAGGGCTGATCTGCCAACTTTATAAAAATAAAGAATTGAAGTTAGGCTGACTTGACATGTTCAAAGTGTGGCCATGTTAACTTTTAGTGATAGCTGTGATCACCATTTTAGGGTCCCCATTGTGATACAGTAGAAAGAACACCAGATTATGAGCTCCATGAGAGCAAGCACTATAGTTTATTTACATGAATCTTGATATAGCTCCTATTTTTCAGCACAATGATCTGCATACATCGTGTTTAATGTTCATTCCTTGGCCAGGAATAAGGAGACCCTATCTCTTGCCTTAGTTTTGCCAATTAATCTGGGTGATATTAGGCAAGACTTTCCCTCTGTGGGCCAGGCCTGGATACGGTGATCTCTAAGGTCCATTCCTGCTTGGATATCCTACAGTTCTAATATTTTATCTTGTTGTTTTTGTTGTGTTTGTCCTTCATTTTCTAAGAGGACCCTGACATCAGAGAAATGATGGCATGACTTACATTTGACTTTGTTTTGAGTGAGAGAGGGATGTTCAAGGTCACCAGCCTCACTTCCCCTCCAGAGCCATCTGAATCCCATAACCAGATATTCATCAGAATGACTGGAGACAGCCCAGGATGAGTTGGGAGGCCTTGGCCTTTTTGGCTGAGACCTTTTCAAGTACTCACTTAAAGTGAGGTGATGCCCATTCAGTGAATAGGCCTCTTTAAAAAGTAGTCAGGGGGATGACCCTTTTAATAGAAAGGATCAATTGAAGGAACTGGGTAAAGTTAACTTGAAGAAGAGCACATGACAGCTCTTCAAGTATATGAAGTGTTGATAGGTGAAAGAGGGATTGGAATTGTTCTCACTATCTCGAGAATGCAAAATTAATAGTGGTGAGGAGGAAGGTGTTACAAAGAGACAAAGCTAGGACTAGCCATAGGGACTAATTAGAGCTACCCAAAAGTGGAATGGGATACCTAGAGAGGGACTCTCCTCCCTGGAGGTCTTCAAGTAGAGGCAGCATGATGCCTTGTCAGAGATAAGGTAGAGGGAATTCCTATTCATGGCTTGGACTTGATGACCTGGATAAGATGACTGCTGAGGGCTTTTCCCACTTTAAAATTCTGTGATCAGGATTATAATCTGCACAATAAGAGCAGAGAATAGAGAGTGTGTGAAATTATCATTCATCAGTATAAAAGGAATATTTAGGGCAGTTCCTCACCCTCTCTTTAGTCATTGAGATGTGGACTATTTCAAAGCAGAAAAATCAAAAGAAAATGTTGACAGAAATTAAAATTGGCAAATAAAGTTTTTCTGGTAGGTTTTGGCTACTTACTTTATTCAGAAGGTTTTCTTTCCTTTGATCAGTATTTATATTAAGGGAACATGCTAGGAGACTGTTTTCTCATAAGAAACACTGTAAAAATATTCCACATGGCTCTCTCCGTTACAATCAATGCATTCTCATGCGCCTTAGGGCAATTCCGATTGTGGTAATTCGTATTGATTGTGAGGGATGGCTGAAATGAGTCCATCAGCTGTGCTCTGAATCATACAATCCAAATCTCCAGATGTTTAACAAGTTTAGTAAATTTCACCACTGTTTTATTCTAATCAACCTTCCCCAAGTCCCTTTACCATTCTGTAGGTGAGCAGTCTTCAGCATCTCACCAAGTCAGTTTCATTTATCAGACTGTATTTCAGTAGGAATCTTATCTTTTGGAATTGCTGGTATCTTGACCAACATGTTCATAATTTCCTGTTCATAGGAATAAAAGCTCAGTATAATTCCAGATAGCAATCTGAGTGTAATAAATACCTTAAGTAACAACCTGACCCTAAGTGATTTGGACACAGCTTGTTTATCAGAAGGCTCAGAGGGAAGCCCTTTTCTGGTTACCCATCAACCTCTCCAACATATGGAAATCTGTGGGTCTGCCACCCTTCTTCTTATATCAGGTCACTGTAACGTATCTTTTCTAATTCATTAGTAAACCTCATTTGGTTTCTCATTAGTTTTATTAAAGTAAATATTGGCTTAAAAAGAAGAAAGAATAAGGGTCATAAATGAGTAATATTTCTTTGTTGATTCAAAGGGAAATCATGGTTTAATGCAAGGTTTTCCAAACTGTTTTGTGTAAGATCTCTGATCACAGATAAACACAAACTTTGGGGATTGGCTCATTTTTATTTGTTTGTTTATAGCATTATCCTAAATTACCGCGGTTTTCAATACCTGCAGTACATTTTCTCTTTCTCTTTCGCCTTATTTTATTCTACTTTGCCTTCCATAGACAAAATCCTTGCCTTTTTAGAGAACTCCTTCCAAATCTTTGTCTTTACTTCCAAGTCACTGAGGTCTAAGACCTCTTTTATCCCAGGGATTCTTAACTTAGGGGTCTATGAAATTAATGTTTTAAAAAATTTGTTTTATAATTTATTTCAATATAATTTGTTTCCTTTATGTTCCTGTGTATTGTATGTTATGCATCTAAAAACATGATGCTGAAAGGGTGTCCAGAAGCCTCACCAGCCTTGAGTGTCAAAGGACTCCAGGATACAACAATACTGAAGAATCCCTACTTTATCCCCTCACATGCTGTGTTTTCACAAAATTGGAGTTCTTTCCAAATAGAGTGGGATATCCTAGTGGGGTCTCCCTCACAAGACAGTGACCATTTATTGAGCACACTGCGAAGTGATTTCTTATTGAGGTGTGAGTTGGAATGGGTAGTCTTTGAGGTTCCCCAAGCCCCCTTAAATGAGAACGGCCAGACAAGGTAATGGCTACAGCTTTTAGCTTATATAATACTTGTTGTTATAAATGGTGGTCTTATGACAGACCCCTACATATATGTACACATATGTGATATATATCTATACACATACATGTATATGTGTATTATGAACACACAGAGATATATACAGATATATGTGTATATATCATACATACATATACACATATTGAAGACTGCAAGGTTTGTAGGATCCTAGAAACAAGCAGCTCCTTGAAAACTCCTCTGGCCTTCATCCCCTCTTTGTTTTAGCTCCCTTTATAGGATGGTCATGCCCTAGATCTCATTATGGCTCAAAACGGCTCTCTGTTTCCAAGATCTGGGATGCTCATATTCCTTTCTTCGATTGCACCCTCCAAACCTGATTTCCACCTCTTTCACTTTTTCCTTTCTCCCTGAAACATTGTCACTCTTACTATGACCGTCATTCTCTCTAGTTCCATTCTCTCAGTTCAGCAGTTGGCTTCTGGATTGCATACAATCACAGAATCTCAGGGCTTTAGACCCCATAGTACAACTCATGTCTAAACAAAAATAGCGTCTGTAAGATTTCTTCTTTTTTTGATCCCTTTAGAGTCAAAGTCTAGTGGTGAGTTCTTTGGCCCAAAAGGGATGCACAGTTTAATGACTTTTTATGTACAACTCCAAATTGCTTTCCAGAATATCTGGACCATTTCGCAGTTCAACCAACACTTTAGGATCATTTCTGAGTCTTCCTTCTCTGTTAACCTTCACATATAATTGGTATCTAAGTACAATTGATTGTACCTCAGAAGTCTATCGTATCTATTTCCTCCTTTACATTCTTCTACAATATCTACCACTGTCCAAATAATCTTCTTAATGTACTCATTTTACAACATAATTTCCCAAAACATCAACGACCTTTATGGACTTCTAATTGCCTACCAAATAAAGCGTGAATTCCAGATCTTGGCATTCATGGCTATCCACCACATAGTTTCAATCGACTTTTCAAGTCTTATTTCAAACCATTCCCCTTCACATTCTTTACATACTAAACTGGGCTGTTCTTTGACCTATGCTCTCTCTTGTACCCATGACTTTTCTTCTACCATCTCCCATTCCTTGAATGGACCCCTACATGCCATATGGAAGAGAAGTTAGACCTGTTCTTTTCTTCATCCACAAAGCAGAACTAAGACAAGTGGATGAAAGTTATAGGGAAAGAATTTTCGACACAATATAAGGAAGTTATGAAATACTTGATGAGGGCCCAAAACTCCCCACACAAACAGGTCTGTGCTGTGCTCAGTGTTGCTAAAAAATGTTTTCAAGGATCTCGGAAGCTCAATTCCAATATGTCTGTGCAGGTTCAGAAAGAAAATTATAGACTTCTTAAGGTCACATCCCATCAGGTAAATGATGTTTGGGGCTTATAGGAAATATAGTCCTAGCTTTCATACTGTAAATGACTCACATCTGAACCGAAAAAACTAAGCAACTCTTAAAATTGCCACAAACTACCTTGGAAGTGGCTTTCTCGCACGGACTGAAATGGTCTGTACCGGAAGGTAGAACGAGTAGTATATTCTTATTATCTTTTCCAGGTCTTACAGAACAAAAATCCATGCAAACACAGTGACCTCATTCCCTTTTTATATGTATATGTGTGCGTGTATATATAATATACACACATACACATGTATATGTGTATATATGTGTGTATGTATGTATGTGTGTGTGTGTGTGTGTGTGTGTATATATATATAGTCACATTTAGCATTAATCCTCATCTGTTCCCACTAGACTATAAGTTCCTTGAGTGTTAGGACCATATGGTCTTCGTCTTTATACTCCCTATAGTGCCTAGTCCAGGGCCTTGCAGATAATGTAATGAGTATTTCTGGAATACATTAATGACCAATGTAGACTCTACACAGCAAATTATCATTACTCAGAGTATGCCATGGGGAATGGTATACTTGAATTTTGTATACAATGCCATTTTGTCATTCAAAAGAAAGATAGATTTCTAGTTTGTAATATATAATATGGATATCAATATTTTCTGCAGACTTGGGTCTATCTTTAATTATATTGATATGCCCAAATAATATATAATTTGGTTTTGTAGGTAATTCGATACTGAGAATGATATCGATCTTTTTCATAATCTTGTCTCCGAACTTTCTGACATTCAGCTATTCCATAGCTTAATGTACCTACTCTAACTTGCAGCTATACTAATATTTGCAACACATTGTATGAGCCTCTGATTGAGCTGGATTCTTGCAGTTCTATATGTAGTTACTGCATGCAGAATAGTAATATTTCCAGTGACATGAACTCTGCTGTCTAACACTAATGAATAATCTTCTTCTTGCTATCCAAAATCCATAGTTTGGATGCTTTAACATTCAAAGAGTGACAGCATTTCGATACGGTTGTCTTCACTGTGGTCCCTCCTCAGCAATCATTTATGGATTACCCCTGGTCTTAATTCAAGGAAGACTTCCCAGAATGGTGAATATTAGGTTTTGGAGGGCTAAAGCCAAGTCAGGATCAGACTTGGACCTTCATATTTCTGCAGGCAAATAATTGGGACTCACATGAGCTGGATCCTAGAGCTTCCAAGAATTCAGGAAAAAAGGATGCTTTTCTTCCACTTTGACCTAAACTCAAGTTGGGAAAAAAAAGAAACCTAACATTCTTAAAAGTATGCATAAATTATACATACAAACACAACAGAGTAGTCAACAGTGTAATTCATGGGCCTAAGAAATGAGATCTATAACTTTTTCAAAAGAGTTTGGCCTAACTATCCACACAGGAAAGAACAAGTGGATGAAGAATGCCTATTGTCTAGACCAAAGTTCCTTAAATGTTTTCTACTTGCATCCTCTTCAGCACTTCTTAAACTGTAGGTCATAGACCAGTCACAACCCACACTATAAGAAGCGCTGATTTAGACTACAGTGTGTTGAATTGGCAGCTTATTTATCAGTATGCATATCTTAGTAAGATGCTAAAATGGACAATAAACTGTATCTGGAATTGAACAAGAGGATGATAGTGGACTCAGTTGCTTTGGAGAAAATTGCAGTCATTTTAATGAGGCCAAATTTCTCCCTGAAACAAAAGCCCATCTATATCAATATTTTTCAGCCACCACTGTATGACTAAGACATGGAATACTGTAGTCTCTGAAGAATGCAAGGTAAGGGTTGGCCACAGGGTAAAGGAGAAGTTCAAGGAGGGTATGAGTACATTGTAATATATTGCAAATGAATAGTGCACAGGAGAAGAAATTTAAAGGATGTTTTCAAAGAATTCATTAATTGAAAAATAAGGTAGACTAGTCTCATGGGCAAGAGTCATGGATAACCAATGAACAGCCTATAGGCTTCACTGGGATTCATGAAATTTCTCAAGAATGAGAATGTAAGAAGGCCCTTGAAATACAACCAATATGTCTATGGAGGATTTGTGTGATTACATAAGCAAGAGTTCTACAGGATGGACAGGCATATAGGAATTTGTATCCCATTAATGGAGAGAGTATCCCCATTGATGATGTCAAAAATCCACGGGTGCACTGAAATATGCTGATACAATAGCGTGGGTTGTCATCCACGGGAATCCAGCAGAATCATGAAGACAGGGTGAATCTATCAGGATTTATTTTCATTCAATTAAAAAACAACCCTGGTGAGTCTGCCTACTGTTATTCTCTCTTTCGTAATGCTAAATTTAGTCAGTTGAAATATATGTTGCATTTGTCAAATGTTCCTGCTTCTGTGGCCTCTAGACAGCTGTAGTACCTGTTGAGAGAATTCAGATCCATGGGTGGATTCTCTTCTGTATTCCTCTAGCTCTACACCATTATTAGGGGAAAACTCAGTTAAGTTCTATTATCATCACTACCTTACAGACCAATGGCAGAGTCCATCAATGTATGAGAAGTTGACATACTCATAGTACAGACGATTATTAGAATATAATAATAACAAAAATAATAAGACTCAGAAATGATGTTAAACTGTTAGCTGAGTTGTGAAATGGTCCAGATGTTTTAGCAAGCAATTTGGAAGTGTATATAAAAAGTCATTAAACTTTTCATCCCTTTTGGACCAATGATGATGATGTTACTGCTGTTCAGTCATTTTTAGTCATGTCCAACTCTTCATGACTCCATTTGGGGTTTTCTTGGCAAAGATACTGGAATGGTTTACCACTTTTATCTCCAGCTCATTTTACAGATGAGGAAACTAAGGCCAACAGGGTGAAGTGTCTTGCCTAGAGTCACACAATTAGTCAGTGTCTGACTCAGGGAGAAATGTAGGTGACATTGAACTCAGGGAAATGAATTTTCCTTACTCCAGGCCTGGCACTCTATCCACTGTGCCACCTTGTTGTCCCTATGATCTTACCACCAGGCTTTGACCCAAAAGAAATCAAAGAAAGAAGCAAAAGATCTATATGTACAAAAATGTATAAAAGAAATAATGATGATGAAATGTGAAGTGCATTCACATTCAAATGTACTTTGTAGGATTCTCTCATTGGATACACACAATGATGACAAGTAGGTAGCACAAGTATTCCCCATTGTAAAGAAAAGGAAACTCAAGTTCAGAAAGATTAACGAACTTCCCCTGGGCCACATAATAAATAACATATGAATTTGAACCTAGCTCTTCTCATTCCATTCTGGTCTCTTTACTACACCATGCTATGTCTCTACTTTGCATTTGCCATCCCTTCAGTCCCTAACTCTTATCCTACCCAAGTCCTGTCTCCTTAATGCTCAGATTAGAATATTTTGCTATGGCTTCCCTCCTTAACAGGCTACATGTAAGTAACTGGATCCTGGAAGCCAGGTCAGAATCTGACTTATATTGACTCTGACCTCTGGGGATAGTGTAGGCCTTGAGCACTTGAATTTCCTCCTGGAATTCCCAGCCTGTTGCTAGTAATTTTGTTCCTTCTATGTTCTCTTACCTGTCCAAAATCTCTGAGCTATTCCTGCAGCTGCCACCTACATTTCCCCTTCCTCCTTCCTGATGAACTTGGCCATGCCTACAACTACGGTGTGATGTCAGCAAGTAAGGTGAGATCCATCAAGTTATTAGAAAAAGAACTAAAGGCACATAGCTACTAGTGCATGTGTCAGCGGAGCCTAGGTTCAACTGTATTATCCTTCTGGAAAACCTGAAAACTGATTGAATGTTTTGTGTCATCTCACCCCCATACTGAAGATACCAATTAGCTTTCTGTCCTTCTTATATGTTAGTAGAAGGAAGCACAGGCTTCATACATTATTCGTAATAGGAGATTATAATCGATTCTAAAAGCCAAAGGCAATTTTGATCTGGGAAGCAATGTGCTGCTTCTAATAAATCTATTTCTATTTTGCTACTGGAATAATGCAAAAAGAATGATTCAAATTCTCTGAGAAAATGAACACCATTGGGATCTTAGTTTCCATTAAAAAATTAGTCTGGCTAATTGTTGGCCATTGTTAGCCTTAGCCAACAATAGTGAAATGGCTCCATTAAAGTTGCCCTAGGTTGGTCAGGCTGCTCAATTAGCAGATTAAGGCAAGAATGATTAAGATCCCAAAGGCCTTCAGTGGTCCTGAAGGGGTTTTTGTGTTAAATTGTGTGGCCTATTAGTTAAAGTGCTAGGACTGAACCTTCTTGCCACTAAGTCACCTAAGGAACATTATGCAAACTCCTTAATCTCTTCATGCTCATTATTTACAGCCAATAAGCTACTTATGAAATACAGCCAAGCCAACAGACAGAAAGCAAATGGTACTCAAATTCCAAAGAATAGTATCAATGATATCATGTGTGTAAAGCACTTTGTAAACTTTAAAGGGCTATCTAAATGGTGTCTACTACTACTCTTAGAAGACATTGTACAGCAGGCATCAACTTGGACTAATTACAAATCACAGCTTTGATGAATCCATGATCTCATAACTGTGGGTTCTCCTTCCACTGAAACAGATCACAATCCTCACCTTACTTTCTTAATATTTCATGGAGGCCAGTGCAGTGCTAGGAATCCACGAATGATGAAAACCATTCAGTAGGTGAAAGTTGTCATCAGCATCTTCTTCCATCTTTTGTCTTGCTGCCCATACATTGGAATTATTGGCTGGGCATTTGACCTGGACAGAGTCTTGTAGCATCAGAGTCCAAGTATTTCAGGAATAGGCAGTGCTTACAGCAAAAAATGAACACTTTCCTTGATGGTCAAAGGAGATCTCTAAGTCATCCAAGTACCACAGTGTGGTAGAAAGAGCACTCATTGGATATAGAGTCCATAACCTGGGTTAAGGTCCTGGTGCCACCATTTCCTACCTCTCTGGGCTTCAGTTTCCTCATCTGGAAAGATGGAATTTAGACTAGATGATGTTTAGGGTCCTTTCCACCTCTAAAACAAATGATATTATTTATAAATTGAAGCTAATGTTTAGGGGAGGAGAAAGAAGCTAACTGAAGTTTAGGAAACATGAGTCTGAATCCTGATTGCTATTTAATAGCTCTGTGATCTTGTGTAATCTGTATCTCTTTATGCCTCATTTTCCTCCATGGTAAAATGAGAGTGTGAATGAATGAACTAAAAGCATTTATTAAGTTATTACTATGCGCAAAGCACTATGCTAAGCATTAGCAATATAAATATAAAAAAGATGGTTCCTACCTTCAAGGACCTTACATTCTAATAGATGAAGAGTACACATACTGGAGCATGGTGGCCAAGGAGGGGTGCTTTGGTCAGGGAAATCACAAGAATGGCAAATGTAGCCATAGGGCAATAGAATGCCACATCTTTTCCCCTAACGACAGTGTTAAATGTACTTCTGTCCCCAAACTTCTTAGAATGGAAAAAATGGAGGAGGGGAATTATTTATGATATGGATGAGGTCCCAACATCCCAGAGAAGAAGCATCTAACATCCTGTGATGATAGGCCAACTTAAAGGTCTGCCTTTCTTCAGGAATATTATGAAATAGAAAATAAGCAAAAAGGAACATAAAGTTTTCCAGTGATGAAAACTCACAAGTAGACAGACACATGGACCCACTTCACGAACTACGCGAGTGGTACACTCACATAGACTCTAGGTCTGCTTTGTTGGTTTGGAGGGGAAGATCACAGAACTGGCCAGGGCACAGAGAAAAGTGAAAGAAACTGAATTATAAATATGCTTGAAGGTTTTCCAAGCATCTCCCTAAACTGAGTGACTAAGTAATTACATCAGATTCCCCCGAGGAGTTATAGAATAATTCTTCAAGTAATAAATAGTGGCCAGGGTCCCATAAGTACCCAAAGCATTCACTTGCTGAAGAATATTAGTCCACCTTAGTCTATGTAAAAGAATATTTCCCCAAATATAAGCCAGAAGTTTTTGGTGGTGTACACTTTCAAAAGGGTTTGAAAATGGAGTGAATATGCTTCATTTTGAATTTAAAAAAAGTATATCTGTATTAAACAGAGCAAACTAAATGTTGAAAAAGCTTCTAATCTCCCAGCAATCATTTAACTTTTGTCTGTGCTTCAATGAATTTCCATTCCTACTTTAATAGTCTCAGAAAATTGTAGCTGTGTATGCTAAGTCCAAAGACACATTTTTTACATTAAATTTACATAACCACTTAGGGCACTGCTTATGAAAAATGGCCAAGATGCTTTATTTACTACTTTTCCCGACAACTGCTAACTTTTTTTCCATCTAGCTTAGACACTACAGAGTTTTAAGGTTAGATGAAAGGAGTCTTATTCTCAGGTATTAGAAGGGTGCTTGGGAGAAAAACAGAAGCCAACTGAAACACTACCATTAGGAAATGGAAAACACAGATAGGAGGTTTTCCATGTGATAGTAAGACAAGCTCTGTCTGTGGTGGTGGTGTTGGATGGCAAGGAGAATATGGAAACCACTTGAGTAATGCTGAAGTGAAACAAAACCATTACATTGTTTCTTCTGTCTTTTTAAACTGTGAAAGATCGAATAGTTTATTCGTTCATTGCACAAGCGGTTAGTAAATGCCTCCTGCATACCCGGCACAGGCAAAAGATGTCACTCCTTCACCTCTAACAGTCTCTGAAAACCATCGCTCCATAAATGCATGACATGAAAACACGTAGACACATAATCTGTAATTTGTAGAATATGATGACTGGCTGATGGAGAGGGACTGGGGGAAAGGAGGGAGAGGAAATGGGACAAGAGGAGGAAAGGGAAGAAGGGGGAAAAGGGGGGGGATGGAAAGAGAAGTCCAGAAAAAGAAAAGCACTAGGAAAGACAGACACAAAAGAAAAGATAGTCACAGTCAGCTACAGACACACACAAAGGAAGGAGAGGTAGAGGTGTAGGAGAGGGACAGGGAAGGAGGAAATATAGGAAACAGAGAGCTAACTCATCTCCTAATGCTGATCTTTTTACAAAAAGATAACACAACCTTCTAAATTTAAAAAAAAAGAGTGAACAGTGACAGAACTTGTTGTTAAATGTTTTCTTTTCATTCCTAAAGTATCAGAAATCAGTTTTGTACTCTCAGAAGTGGGTCATGATAAAGCTTTATTAAATATGCTATTTTAAAAATTTTTGTTTGTTTGTTTGTTTTATTAGCTTGCAGCCTAATTTGTTCCATATCTCCACTCAATAATACTGTTCCATACTGCGAAACTGAGCATGTTCCATGGAACTTGAAATGCTGATTATGCTATTGAGATAAAGGAGGTGTTTTCAAACAAGAGTGGTTTTAGTTTTCTAAAAAACCTTTTCTATCAAGGCAACATACAGGGGCCAAACAATACATTGCTTTAGTTTGTCACAAATGAATGACTGAGTGAAAAAGTTTTTATTGAGGGTTTACTATGTGTGAAGTACTATGCTAAGTTATCTAAAATTAATTTTGAGGCTACTAGTTTGTTAAGCATTTTATTATTTTTGCTGTCTCTTAATTAGGACAACAAAATAAATTAACCTTAGAAGAGAAGTTTCAGTTTAATAGATATTGCTCTATCCTGACACTTTGCTGAAATACTCCCAATCCATTTATGATCTTATCAATGCAGGTTGTTCCTTCCAAAAATGATGACCTCAATTCATTCATTTTGCCCACACTACGTAATACCTTCCATCACCACCCAAAGTATCAGGAGTCTTTCTTAAAGATACCAATGAGCACAGTGTCTGTCCATTATCCCTCACTGTCTCTATAGGACCATTCCACGTATCTCCACTTTCAATCATGTATTTTTTTAATTATTTATTTAAGTTTTCAACATTCATTTCCACAAAATTGTGAGTTTCAAATTTTCTCACCATTTCTCCCCTCCCTTCACCCCAAAACGCCAAGCATTCCAATTACCCCTATCACCAATCTACCCTCCCTACTAACATCCCTCCCGTCCCTTATCCCCATCATCTCTTTTGTCCTGTAGGGCAAGACAACTTTCTATACGCCATTATCTGTATTTCTTATTTCCTAGTTGTATGCAAGAACAATACTCAACAGTTGCTCCTAAAACTTTGAGTTCCAACTTCTCTCCCTCCTTCCCTCCCCACCCATCCCAATTGGGAAGGCAAGAAATTTAATATAGGCCATATCTGTGTAGGTTTGCAAATGACTTCATAGTAGTCTTGTTGTGTAAGGCTAATTATATTTCCCTCCATCCCATCCTGCCCCCCATTTCTTCTATTCTCTTTTGACCTTGTCCCGCCACAAGAGTGTTGACTTCTAATTGCTCCCTCCTTCCATTACTCTCCCTTCCGTCATCCCCCCCACCCTGCTTCTCCCCTACCTTTCTGTATTGTAAGATAGGTTTTCATACCAAAATGAGTGTGCATTTTTTCCTTCCTTGAGTCGAATATAATGAGAGTAAGCTTCATGATTTTTCTCTCACCTCTTCCCGTTTTCCCTCCACTGTAAAGTCTTTTACTTGCCTCTTTTATAAGAGATAATTTGCCCCATTGCATTTCTCCCTTTCTCCTCCTAATATATTCCTCTCTAACCCCTTAATTTCATTTTTAAAGATATGATCCCATCCTATTCAACTCACTCTGTGGTCTCTGTCTCTGTGTGCGTGCGTGTGTGTGTGCATGTGTGTGTGTGTGTGCGTCTATGTAATCCCACCAACTACCCAGATACTGAAAAAAGTTTCAAGAGTTACAAATATTGTCTTTGCACGTAGGAATGTAAACAGTTCAACTTTAGTAAGTCCCTTATGAATTTTCTTTCCTGTTTAACTTTTCATGCTTCTCTTGATTCTTGTGTTTGAAAGTCAAATTTTCTTTTCAGCTCTAGTCTTTTCATCAGGAATGCTTGAAGGTCCTCTATTTCATTGAAAGACCATTTTTTCCCCTGAAGTATTATATTCAGTGTTGCTGGGTACCTACCCGATTCTTGGTTTCAGTCCTAGTTCCTTTGACTTCTGGAATATCATATTCCATTCCCTTCAATTCTTTAATGTAGAAGCTGCTGGATCTGGTGTTATCCTGACTGTATTTCCACAATACTCAAATTGTTTATTTCTTGCTGCTTGTAGTATTTTCTCCTTGATGTGGGAACTCTGGAATTTGGCTACAATGTTCCTAGGAGTTTGTTTTTTTGGACCTCTTTTAGGAGGTGATCAGTGGATTCTTTCAATATTTGTTTTGACCCCTGGTTCTAGAATGTCAGGGCAGTTTTTCTTGATAATTTCATGAAAGATGATGTCTAGGCTCTTTTTTTGATCCTGGCTTTCAGGTAGTCCCATAATTTTTAAATTGTCTCTCCTGGATCTATTTTCCAGGTCAGTTGTTTTTCCAATGAGATATTTCAGATTATCTTCCACTTTTTCACTCTTTTGGTTTTGTTTTGTCATTTCTTGTTTTCTCATAAAGTCATTAGTCTCCATCTGGTCTATTCTAATGTTTAAAAAACTATTTTCTTCAGTGAGGTTTTGAACCTCTTTTTCCATTTGGCTAATTCTGCTTTTGAAAGCATTCTTCTCCTCATTGGATTTTTAAACCTCTTTTGCTAGTTGATTTGGCCTATTTTTATTTATTTATTTATTTATTTATTATATGACTTTTAACATTCATTTTCACATAATTTTGGATTCCAAATTTTCTCCCCTTTTGTCCTCTCCCCCACCCCAAAACACCGAGCATTCTAATTGCCCCTATCACCAATCTGCCCTCTCTTCTATCATCCCTCTCTGCCCTTGTCTCCATCTTCTCTTTTGTCCTGTAGGGCCAAATAACTTTCTATACCCCTTTACCTGTATTTCTTGTTTCCTAGTAGCAAGAACAGTACTTGACAGCTGTTCCTAAAACTTTGAGTTCCAACTTCTCTTCCTCCCTCCCTCCCCACCCCTTCCCTTTGGAAGGCAAGAAATTCAATATAGGCCATATCTGTGTAGTTTTGCAAATGACTTCCATAATAGTCGTGTTGTATAAGACTAACTATACTTCCCTCCATCCTATTCTATCCTTCATTACTTCTATTCTCTCTTTTGATCCTGTCCCTCCCCATGAGTGTTGACCTCAAATTGCTCCCTCCTCCCCATGCCCTCCCTTCCATCATCCCCCCCTCACAATGCTTATCTCTTTCTCCCCCACTTTCCTGTATTGTAAGATAGGTTTTCATACCAAAATGAGTGTGCATTTTATTCCTTCCTTTAGTGGAATGTGATGAGAGTAAACTTCATGTTTTTCTCTCACCTTCCCTCTTTGTCCCTCCACTAAAAAGTCTTTTGCTTGCCTCTTTTATGAGAGATAATTTGCTCCCTTCCATTTCTCCCTTTCTCCTCCCAATATATTTCTCTCTCACTTCTTGATTTCATTTTTTAAAGATATGATCCCATCCTCTTCAATTCACTCTGTGCACTCTGTCTCTATGTGTGTGTGCGTGTGCGTGTGCATGTGTGTGTGTGTGTAATCCCACCCAGTACCCAGATACTGAAAAGTTTCAAGAGTTACAAATACTGTCACTCCATGTAGGAATGTAAACAGTTCAACTTTTGTAAGTCCCTTATGACTTCTCTTTGCTGTTCACCTTTTCATGTTTCTCTTCATTCTTGTGTTTGAAAGTCAAATTTTCTTTTCAGCTCTAGTCTTTTCATCAGGAATGCTTGAAAGTCCTCTATTTCATAGAAAGACCAATTTTTCCCCTGAAGTATTATACTCAGTTTTGCTGGGTAGGTGATTCTTGGTTTTAGTCCTAGTTCCTTTGACTTCTGGAATATCCTATTCCATGCCCTTCAATCCCTTAATGTGGAAGCTGCTAGATCTTGTGTTATCCTGATTGTATTCCCACAATATTTGAATTGTTTCTTTCTAGCTGTTTGCAGTATTTTCTCCTTGACCTGGGAACTCTGAAATTTGGCCACAATGTTCCTAGGAGTTTCTCTTTTTGGATCTCTTTCAGGCAGTGATCTTTGGATTCCCTGAATACTTATTTTGCCCTCTGGTTCTAAAATCTCAGGGCAGTTTTCCTTGATAGTTTCATGAAAGATGATGTCTAAGCTCTTTTTTTGATCATGGCTTTCAGGTAGTTCCATAATTTTAAAATTGTCTTTCCTGGATCTATTTTCCAGGTCAGTTGTTTTTCCAATGAGATATTTTACATTATTTTCCATTTTTTCATTCTTTTGGTTTTGTTTTGTGATTTCTTGGTTTCTCATAAAGTCATTGGCCTCCATCTGTTCCATTCTAATTTTGAAAGAACTGTTTTCTTCAGTGAACTTTTGAACATCTTTTTCCATTTGGCTAATTCTGCTTTTGAAAGCATTCTTCTCCTCATTGGCTTTTTGAACCTCTTTTGTCAATTGAGGTAGCCTATATTTCAAGGTGTTATTTTCTTCAGCATTTTTTTGGTTCTCCTTTAGCAGGGTGTGGACCTGTTTTTCATGCTTTTCTTTCATCTTTCTCATTTCTCTTCCCAGTTTTTCCTCCACCTCTCTAACTTGATTTTCAAAATCCTTTTTAAGCTCTTCCATGGCCTGAGCCCATTGGGTGGGCTGGGATATAGAAGCTTTGACTGCTGTGTCTTTCCCTGATGTTAAGCATTGTTCTTCCTCATCACAAAGGAAGGGAGGAAATACCTGTTCACCAAGAAAGTAACCTTCTATAGTCGTATTTTTTTTCCCCTTTTCTGGGCATTTTCCCAGCCAGTGACTTGACTTCTGAGTATTCTCTTCACACCCACTTTGCCTCCAGATCCTCCCAGCCAGCGCTTGGGGTCTGAGATTCAAATGCTGCTTCCCAGCCTCAGGGCTTTGGGCGGAGGCGGGGCTCCTATTCAGTGTGAGATTAAGTTCAGCTGCTCAGATGGGGGCAGGGCCGCCTCACGGGCTCACTTCCCTCACGGGGTTTATGCTGAGACCTTCAACAATGGATCCAGCCTCCTGCCTGCTTGGGGAGCCCCGGTTTGCTCCTGCCTCTGCTGCTGCTTCCCGAGGGGGCCTGAGTTAGGGGGACCCCACTCCCCTCTCGGCAAGCCGAGCAGACCCTCTCACCAACCTTTGGGTAGAGGAATCCGTGCTGCTGCTGGAGATTCTGTCCCTGAAGCCCGTTCCGATCCGCTCCTCTGGGTGCTGCGCAGCCAAGGCAGGGCTGGCCTCGGCTCCGGGTCTGGGGCGCAACAGACTTTTGCGAGAGGTTTGCAGGGCTCTCTGGAACAGAAATCTTGTCTGCTCCATTGTTCTGTGGCTTCTACTGCTCCAGAATTTGTTGGGAGTTCTTCTTTACAGATATTTTATAGGCTGTGGGTTCGGAGCTAGCATATGTGTGTCTTTCTACTCCGCCATCTTGACTCTGCCCCAGATTTAGCTTATTTTTAAAGGTGTTATTTTCTTCAGCATTTTTTTGGGTCTCCTGTAGCAAGCTGTTGACCCGCTTTTTGTGATTTTCTTGCATCTCTCTCTTTTCTCTTCCCAATTTTCCCTCCACCTCTCTTACTTGATTTTCAAAATCCTTTTAGAGCTCTTCCATGGCCTGAAACCACTGAATATTCATTTTGGATATTTGGGATACAGAAACCTTGACTTTTATGTCTTTCCATGATGGGAAGCATTGATCTTCCTCTTCCAAAAAGAAGATATCTGTTAACCAAGAAAGTGACCTTCTATAGTCTTTTTCCCCCCTTTTGGGGGCATTTTCCCAACCAGTTACTTGACTTTTGCATCCTTTGTCAAGAGTATGGTATACTCTGAGGATCTGTAAGACCTCAGTTGCTCTAAGGTGGTACAATCAAGCGTGTACACTATTCTGGGAACAAGCAGAAACTTTGTGTCCAGAATCTGAATAACAGAGTTTCGTCTCCACGACCACCTCGCCTCCAGTTCTGCCATGTCAGCACTGGAGGCTGAGATTCAGATAAGCTGTGGGGGCAGGGCCGCCATTCAGTGTAAGATAAAGATCAGCTGCTCAGAACCCTCAGGAGTATCAGGTGAGGGCAGTGCCTCTGCACAGGGCTGAGGTAAGAATCAGCTGTTCAGTGCCCCCAGGGATTTTACAATCCAACAATGGATGCGGGCTGCTGTAGGGGCTGCTGTAGAAGCTGCTGCTGCCAGCCAGATGGGCCCTCTGGCTGGAGCTATGGGAAGGCCCTTCTTCCTTCTTGGCCAGCTGAAAAAACCCTCTCACTGACCTTTGGAGCCTGTGTGTTGAGGGAATCTGCCAATCGCTGCTATTGGGACTCGGGATTCTGGGACTGGGGATTCCGCCCCCAGGCCTGCTTGTGTCCTCCTCCCCAAGCCCGCTGCACAGCCAAGGCTGGGTTGGGCTCTGCTCTTTGTCTGGTGAGACAGATGTTTCCCGCTGGCCTTTCAGGTCACCATGGGATGGAAATCTCCTCCACTCTGTTATTCTGTAACTTCTGCTGCTCCAGAATTTGTTGAGAGTCTTTCTTCACAGGTATTTTATGGGCTGTGAGGGAAGACCTAGCAGTATGTGCATCTTTCTACTCTGCCATCTTGGCCCCGCCCTCTATTTTAATAATTTTTAAAAGTCTGGGTCTCCCCATCTCATCCAGGATGAAGGTGCAGGAAGCCATCTGAAAGTCCTATTACACCTCTGAAAACACAAGAGCTTCAACCTACTTTGTTTTGTACTCCGTAGGCAGCTTGGTTTCCATCCCTACTCCCTCTCCACCCCTCATCTCATTATAGTGGTGTCTAATTTCATGAGGACACCCAAAGAGCTTAGCCCACTGCAGCTCAAAACTCCAGAGCTCGAGAGGTCTGCCAGCCCAGCCTCCTCAGCAGCAGGGATTACCCGCATTCACCACCATGTCTAGCATATTAAGTACTTTTTAAAAAAATATAAAACTGACACAACAGAAGCTTGATCAAAGCCTTCAAATGTAATCAATAAATGCAAACCTTCAAATGTACTAAAAGAAAAAAGACTATGTTTGAAATCATAAAGTTTGCTCATTTACAGCTTAACAAAAATACAGGAATTGATTTAACACAATTATCAGATAGTCTCATTTGTTAATATTTATCTAGATTGATCATTTTTTTTCCATTTTGTAGAATGTTGATTGTTCTTTTCATTATTTCAACAGTTGTAATCAGAATGTAGGATGCTCTTTTGATTCCACTTTCAGTACTCTACATCATTCCATAGCTTTCTAAATTTATTCATATTTTTTATGTTTGTAATGACAGACAACCTAACAATCTTACATTATATTCATATACCACAGGACACCTGGGTTAATGCTGCTACTAACTGGGAGAAGGGGAGGGAAACAAATAGAGATTTCCGTTAGGATCAACTGTAATGTTCTTACCACTAGGAAATAAGAAATACAGGTTAAGGGGTAAAGAAAGCTATCTGGCCCTACAGGACAAAAGAGAAGACGGAGACAAGGGCAGAGAGGGAGGATAGAAGAGAGAGCAGATTGGTCACAGGGGCAATTAGAATGCTTGGGTTTGGGGGGGAGGGGATAAAAGGGGAGAAAATTTGTAACCCAAAATTTTGTGAAAATAAATGTTAAAAGTTAAATTAAAAAAAAAAAAGAAGTTAAGGTTGAAAGATGTAAGACAATTTGTTCAGGAGCACACAGTTCATAAGCGTCTAAAGTGACTTTGGAATACAGAAAGATCTCCTAAACTCCAAGTGCAGGGTTGTATTCACTATACCAAAGTGTCTCCTTCAGAGACTATCTAGTATTTTCTTAACTTTAAATGTTGTAAAATATAAATGTAAATGTAAAACACCTATGTAAATGTTCGGTATTATTATTTTCATTTCTAAGTATCTGAGTGTATGATGGTAGATTTAATTTACAGGAGGGGAGTGGGAACTTTAGGCACGCCTACATTGATAAAGTAGGTATTTAAGTGAAAAAGGAGGGTAAAATTGGAACTGACAATTGCTTAGGAAATAAGTTGGTCTAGTATTATTTATCTCTTCTCCCACCTAACCCCAAGCCAGGTATATGAATTTCATGATTTTTCTGCTTCAAAAATAAATTGAGAGTTTTAATCCTCAAGTTCTTGTTGACTGAAAGCTCAGTATGCAGAGTGCTATATATTTCTTCTACCAAGGGCAACCATTGCTGAGTGACTTCACTGCCCACTGGAAAACATATGGTGCCACTCAATTCACAAGCCTCAAGGCATTTGTTATAATGTCAAGTGTTTCTTGAATTCTAAACCGGCACTCACCCTTTATGATCCTCATCTTCTTACCACTAATATTCACTTTGTGATGCTAGAGTTAGGCTTAGATACACAATTCTAAATGGAACAGAAGTATTCATTATTGCTCAAAAGCAATGCCTTCTACAGGATAGAAATACTCATAAATTCGCAAGAATCCCTTCTTGGCATCCTAGGAATCATGAAGATGCATAACTTGTAGTTATAATGATTTAGCATGGTCCCAAAGGACAGAGGAGAAAATAAACCTCCTCTTCTTTTCAGGTATTGGTAAAGTATATATTTACTATTAGACATATTTGTAGGATGTTTAGTTTTGCTAAAATCCTTTTCTTCCTTTCTTCTTTCCTTCTTTTTATATTATTTCCATCTTTTCTTTATTTCCTTTCTTCCTTACTTCTTTCTTTCCTTTCTTTTTTACCTTCTTTCCTTCTTTTAATATTCCCTCTTTCCTTCCTTCCTTCTTTCCTTCCTTCCTTTTTTCCTTCTTTCTTTTTTCCTTAATGGATAGGTTTTGTGGACAAATCATATTGTTCTTCCATATGATGGTTGTCCTGTTACCTTTGTCACACTGTAGGTGCTATATTACTGTGGTATTGATTGGTATCTACTGGTGGCCTGAAATTTAATCTAACACTGGAAAGAGGGTGTCACATACGACAGACAACTTATTTAGCATGATCTTTCATAGCCTGTAGGGATCCTAGTATCCAAATTTCTCCTTTTCTCCCAGCCACAGATGCCATGTGAAAATATTTTAGTGCTCAAGCACAACCAAGGCAGCAGAGAACTTTGAGAACTCCCATAAAGGGACGAATAAATTTCAGTCAGTTGGGCAGTCTGCAAGCACGTATTTAATGGCTACTATTTGCCAAGCACTATGATGTGCTAAGAGCTAGGGATACAAAGAAATGCAAAAACAAAACAAAACAAAACAAAAACAAATAGAGATTTCTTTCCCTATTAATAACATCCTTAGGATAGAATCCCACTTATAGAATCATTGAGTCCAAGGTATGAAGAGTTTTGTTCTTGTTCTTTTTAACCATTCCATATTATGTTCTAAGAAGATTGGGCTAGTTCAATGCTCTACCAACAATGCAGTAGCATGTCAAAGGACTCTCAGTTTAGTGAGGAAAATTGGCCCTCTTCTGTGGCTCTGTAGTGGTTTGCAATGAGGGCTTTAACTTAAGTTACATCTTTTGGGTATAAATTGTGCTTACCCATTAGGTACCTGTCTACAGATTAGATTTTTTTAAAAAGGGGACAGATGTAGTAGCGCACACCTGTATATACATATACATACATACATACATACATATACACACACACACACACACACACACACACACACACATATATATATATATACATATATATATAATGTTCTTTGCTCTGCTTACTTCACTCTGCATCAGTTCATGCAGACCTTTCCATCCTTTTCTGTATTCATCACTCACCTCATTTCTTAGAGCACAGAAATATTCCATATATTTATGCACCACAATTTATTTAGCCACTCTCCAGTTGAAAGGGAACTACTTTTTTTCTAATTCTTTTTTTCTACTTTTTTTTCTAATTCTAATCACAAAAATATTGGCTATAAATATTTTGGTGTATATGTGAATTTTCTTCTAATTGATGGCTTCTTTGGAGTAAAATCCAATAATGGAGTATCTAGTTCAAAGAGTATGGGCATTGTATTTATTTTATTTGCATAATTCAAAATTATTTTTCAGAACGGTTATGCCATTTAACACTTTTAACAACAATGAATTAGTGTGCCTATCATTCCACAATCTCTCCAACATTAACTATTTTCATTTTTTATAATCTTTGCCAACTTGCAAGATGGGAGGTAAAGCTTCAGGATCGTTTTCATTCGCATTTCTTTTACAATTAGTGATTTGGAATATTCTTTCATGTGGTTGTGAAAACTTTTCAATTCTTTTGAGAATTTTCTGTTCATTTCTTTTGACTACTTATCTATCGGGGAATGGTCATTAGTCTTATATGAATATTTACTAATTGCTAAGTGCATTAATTTTATCTGTATAGAAGATTTTCAGTCTCATAATCAGTTACCTATTTTATCTTTGTTCAGTTATATTACTCTGACCCTAAATTTCCTCCCCATAGTTGTGAAAGGTATATGACCTGCTTCTCTTCTATTTTTTAATAGTATATTCTTTAACGTTAAGGTCATTATAGTATATTATGGAATATAGTGTAAGGTGTTGTTCTGAGCTTAATTTCTGCCAGTCTGCCTTCCAGCTTTCCCAGCAGTTTTTTAAATTACAAATAGGGAGGTTTTCTTATAGGTAATTTAAGTTTTCTTGCTTTATCACTGGGTTATTGAGTTCCATTTTTTTCTGATTCTTCCTCACTGAATGTGTTCCATCGATCTATTTCTATTTTTAAAATAATGTCAAATGGTTTGGTGATGACTTTTGCTTTATAAAGTAGTTGGATGGTTAGAAGTGCAACTCCTCTTCACTCCTAACTTGTTTTCATCATTTACTTTAACATTGTAGATCTTTTGTTTTATAATGAATTTTGGTATTATTTTATTATTTGGCATTATTATTTTTATAAAGCATCCCTTAATAATCTGATTGGTAGATCATTTAAAGTGTAAATTAACTTTGGCTGTATTGTTGTTTTTGTTATATTGGCAAAGCCAAACCATGAAAACTATATATTATTCTAAGCATTTAAGGACTGTTTTATAATTGTTTTACGTGTACTTGAGTATATCAATCCCCAGACATTTTATGCATTTTTCAATTATTTAGAATGGAATTTCCCCTTCCATTATAAAATACCCAAACAATCAGAACACCAGAGAGAGATCATAAAAAACTCAATCTCTGAAAAGAAAATAGACCTAGCCGTAAAAGAACTACCAAAGGAAAAAATAAGTTCCTGGTCCTGTTGGATTCACAGGAGAATTCCATAAAACTTTGAAAGAACAATAAGTACCCATACTTCATAAATTAGCCTCAACAATTGAGACTCAACTTCTTGGCATTTATGATTAAATAGAAATGCTGTTGATTTTTGAAGGTCTGTTTTGTAGCCTGCAACTCTGCTAAGTTATTGTCTCAATTAGTATCTTTATTGATTCCCTGGAATTTTCCAAGTATTCCATCAGTAAATCTCCTCTTTGCCTATCTTTATATCTTTAGCTCTCACTCACCCAAAAAAAAATAACAAAGTCAAGTGCGAGTCAGGTCATTATTTCTCTGATGGCGTGGTCTTCTTCGGCAACGAAGGACGAACATACACACACACACACACACACACATCTTTATACCTTTAATTTCTTTTTCTTATCTTAGTATTGTTGCTAGCATTTCCAAACTATGTCAAATAATAATAGGGAGAACATCCTTGCTTCAATCCTATATTTACAGGACAAGATACTATTGTATCCCCATTGCATATGACAACTTGGTTTTTTTTTCGACAGGTGCTCTTTATGATATTTAAAAAGGTCCTTCTATGCTTATGCTACTTAGAACTATTAGCATAAAAGAGAGCTATCTTTTGTCAGTGAGCAACTACGTAGCACAATGGATGGAGAACTGTAAAATGAGCTGGAGAAAGAAATGACAGACCACTCCATTATCTATCTTTGCCAAGAAAACCCCAAACAAGGTCATGAAGAGTCAGATAAAATTGAAACCAATGAGTAACAACAAAAAATATTTTGTCAAAGGCTTATTCTTGTATCTACTGAGATAATCATGTGATTTTTGGATACTTTGGTTTTTTAATAAGATGAATTATCTTGATTGATTTTCCTAATGTTGAATGATCCTTGTATGTATGTGTGTGTGTGTGTGTGTGTGTATCTTACTTGGTGATAATGAATGATTTCTTGGGCAAATCACTGTAGTCTGCTTGACAGGATGTTTTTATAAAAAGTCTTAAATCAATATTCAATTATTTTATTAGCCAATAGTTTTCCTTATGTGTTTCACCTTCCCCTTGTTTATGTAGTAGAACTATATTTGTCTCATAAAGAATTTGGGGGGGGGGCGGAGCCAACATGGCGGAGTAGAAAGACGCACATACAAATAGCTCCGAACCTACAGCCCATAGAACATCTGTAAAAAAGAAGTCCCAGAGAATTCTGGAGCAGCAGAGGCCACAGAACGGTGGAGCAGAGGAGATTTCTGTTCCAGAGAGCCCTGCAAACCTCTCACAAAAGGTTCGTCGTGCTGCGGACCTGGAGCCAAGCCCAGCCCTGCGTTGGCTGTGGCATCGAGAGCAGCAGATCCAAGCACGTTTCAGGGACAGAATCTCCAACAGCAGCGTGGGTCCTTCCACCCACAGGTGACAGGGGTCGGTGAGAGGGTCTCTTTGGCGAGTCGAGAGGGGAGTGGGGTGCCCCCATAACTCAGGCCTCCTCGGGAGGCAGCAGCAGAGGTGGGAGCAGACCTGGGCTCCCCAAGCAGGCAGGAGGCTGGATCCATTGTTGAAGGTCTCTGCATAAACCCCCTGAGGGAAGTGAGCCCGTGAAGCGGCCCTGCCCCCATCTGAGCAGCTGAACTTAATCTCACACTGAATAGCAGCCCTGCCCCCACCCAAAGCGCTGAGGCTGGGAAGCAGCATTTGACTCTCAGACCCCAAGCGCTAGCTGGGAGGATCTGGAGGCAAAGTGGGTGTGAAGAGAATACTCAGAAGTCAAGTCACTGGCTGGGAAAATGCCCAGAAAAGGGAAAAAAAATACGACTATAGAAGGTTACTTTCTTGGTGAACAGGTATTTCCTCCCTTCCTTTGTGATGAGGAAGAACAATGCTTACCATCAGGGAAAGACACAGAAGTCAAGGCTTCTGTATCCCAGCCCACTCAATGGGCTCAGGCCATGGAAGAGCTCGAAAAGGATTTTGAAAATCAAGTTAGAGAGGTGGAAGAAAACCTGGGAAGAGAAATGAGAGACATGCAGGCAAAGCATGAACAGCAGGTCAGCACCCTGCTAAAGGAGACCCAAAAAAATGCTGAAGAAAATAACACCTTGAAAAATAGGCTAACTCAATTGACAAAAGAGGTTCAAAAAGCCAATGATGAGAAGAATGCTTTCAAAAGCAGAATTAACCAAATGGAAAAGGAGGTTCAAAAGCTCACTGAAGAAAATAGTTCTTTCAAAATGAGAATGGAACAGATGGAGGCTAATGACTTTATGAGAAACCAAGAAATCACAAAACAAAACCAAAAGAATGAAAAAATGGAAGATAATCTGAAATATCTCATTGGAAAAACAACTGACCTGGAAAATAGATCCAGGAGAGACAATTTAAAAATTATGGGACTACCTGAGAGCCTTGATCAAAAAAAGAGCCTAGACATCATCTTTCATGAAATTATCAAGGAAAACTGCCCTGAGATTCTAGAACCAGGGGGCAAAATAAATGTTGAAAGAATCCACCGATCACCTCCTGAAAGAGATCCAAAAAGAGACACTCCTAGGATCATTGTGGCCAAATTCCAGAGTTCCCTGGTCAAGGAGAAAATATTGCAACAACTAGAAAGAAACAATTCAAGTATTGTGGAAATACAATCAGGATAACACAAGATCTAGCAGCTTCTACATTAAGGGATTGAAGGGCATGAAATAGGATATTCCAGAAGTCAAAGGAACTAGGACTAAAACCAAGAATCACCTACCCATCAAAACTGAGTATAATACTTCAGGGGAAAAAATGGTCTTTCAATGAAATAGAGGACTTTCAAGCATTCTTGATGAAGAGACCAGAGCTGAAAAGAAAATTTGACTTTCAAACACAAGAATGAAGAGAAGCGTGAAAAGGTGAACAGCAAAGAGAAGTCATAAGGGACTTACAAAAGTTGAACTGTTTACATTCCTACATGGAGTGACAGTATTTGTAACTCTTGAAACTTTTCAGTATCTGGGTACTGGGTGGGATTACACACACACACACATGCACACACACGCGCACACACACATAGAGACAGAGTGCACAGAGTGAATTGAAGAGGATGGGATCATATCTTAAAAAAATGAAATCAAGCAGTGAGAGAGAAATATATTGGGAGGAGAAAGGGAGAAATGGAATGGAGCAAATTATCTCTCATAAAAGAGGCAAGCAAAAGACTTATTAGTGGAGGGACAAAGAGGGAAGGTGAGAGAAAAACATGAAGTTTACTCTCATCACATTATACTAAAGGAAGGAATAAAATGCACACTCATTTTGGTATGAAAACCTATCTTACAATACAGGAAACTGGGGGATAAGGGGATAAGCAGGGTGGGGGGGAGATGATGGAAGGGAGGGCATGGGGAGGAGGGAGCAATTTGAGGTCAACACTCATGGGGAGGGACAGGATCAAAAGACAGAATAAAAGTAATGGGGGACAGGATAGGATGGAGGGAAATATAGTTAGTCTTATACAACACAACTATTATGGAAGTCATTTACAAAACTACACAGATTTGGCCTATATTGAATTGCCTGCCTTCCAAAGGGAAGGGGTGGGGAGGGAGGGAGGTAAAGAAGTTGGAACTCAAAGTGTTAGGAACAGCTGTCGAGTAATGTTCTTGCCACTAGGAAATAAGAAATACAGGTAACGGGGTATAGAAAATTATCTGGCCCTACAGGACAAAAGAGAAGATGGAGACAAGGGCAGAGAGGGATGATAGAAGAGAGAGCAGATTGGTGATAGGGGCAATTAGAATGCTCGGTGTTTGGGGGAGAGGGGACAAAAGGGGAGAAATTTTGGAACCCAAAATTTTGTTAAAATGAATGTTAAAAGTTAAATTAAAAAAATATGTAACGATAAAAAAAAACAAAAACAAAAAAAAAAGAATTTTTGTAGAGTGCTTGCTTTTTTCAATTGTTTAGACTAATTTATGAAGTATGGGTACTAATTGTTCTTTAAATATTTGAAGGGGTGGAACTAAGATGACGGAGTAGAAAGATGGACCTGCTCTAGCTCTCTCCCCATAGTCCATAAAGTACCTGTAAAAATGACTCTAAACAAATTCTAGAGTAGCAGAAGCCACAAAACGACACAGTGAAAGAGATTTCTAGCCCAAGACAGTCTGGAAGGGCAACAGGAAAAATCTATCACCCCGGGCTCAGAGCAGAGCACAGTCCAACCTTGGTGGCCTGGCAAGCAGGGAAAAGACTGGAGCAGGCTTCAGGGCACAGAATTTCAGGTAGCATCTGTGTTTTCCAGACTTCTCAACCCAGAATGCCAATGATATCTTCAAAGATCAATAAGAAAGCTCTTCCACTTGGGTGCGAAGGGAGTGGCGTCTGGCCCCAGGGCAGGAGCAGCATCCACTTTTGGAGTCCTCAGCCTAAAGACCCTGGGGAAATTGATGTGGGATATGCTGTTCTGGGTCTCAACCCTGAGTGGAGGTCCTGGGGTTAGGTAGAGCACTGGCTGGCTTGGTGGAATTGGTGGTAGCTGTGGAGAGGGAATCCTACTCACAGATCCTGGGCAGAAAAGAGTTCTTGTGGTTGCTCACGGACCACAGCACAGGCCAGGAGAGGAGTAAACTTGTCTCCCTTGATTGTACCACTTTGGAAAAACTGAGAACTTACAGGTGCCTAGAGTATACCCTCCACTTGACAAAGAACTCAAAAGTCAAGGGGAAATGGCTGGGAAATTCCCCCAAAAGGGAAAAAATAAGAATATAGAAGGTTACTTTCTTGGATGAGGAAGAATAAAGCATACCATCAGAGGAAGATATCTAAGTTAAGGCTTCTGCATCCAAAATCTCCAAAAAATATGCGATGGTCTCAGCCCATGGAAGAGCTCAAAAAGGATTTTGAAAATCGAGTAAGAGAGGTGGAGGAAAAATAGGGAAGAGAAATGAGAGCAATGCAAGAAAATCATGAAAAGCAAGTCCACAGCTTGCTAGAGGAGACCCAAAAAATGCTGAAGAAAATAGCACCTTTAAAAATAGACTAATCCAAATGACAAAAGAGGTCCAAAAAGTCAATGAGGAGAAGGCTTTAAAAAACATTGATCAAATGGAAAAAGAGGTTCAAAAGCTCTCTGAAGAAAAGAGTTCTTTAAAAATTAGAATGGAGCAAATGGAAACTAATGACTTTATGAGAAGCCAAGAAATTATAAAACAAAACCAAAAGAATGAAAAAATAGAATACAATGTGAAATATCTCACTGGAAAAACAATTGACTTGGAAAATAGGTCCAGGAGAGATAATTTAAAAATTATTGGTTCACCTGAAAACCATGATGAAAAAAGAGCCTAGCCATCATCTTCCAAGAAATTATCAAGGAAAACTGCCCTGATATTCTAGAACCAGAGGGTAAAATAGAAATGGAAAGAATTCACGGATCACCTTCTGAAAGAGATAGCAAAAGGAAAATTCCTAGGAATATTGTAGCCAAATTCCAGAGTTCCCAGATCAAAGAGAAAATATTACAAGCAGCCAGAAAGAAAGAATTCAAGTATTGTGGAAATACGATCAGGATAACACAGTGTTTCGCAGCTTCTACACTAAGGGATCGAAGGGCTTGGAATGTGATATTCCAGAAACCGAAAGAGATAGGATTAAAGCTAAAAACCACCTACCCAGCAAAACTAAGTATAATATTTCAGAGGAAAAATGCAATTTTAATGAAATAGAGAATTTCCAAGCTTTCTTGATTGAAAGACCAGAGCTGAATTGAAAATTTGACTTTCAAACACAAGAATCAAGAGAAGCATGAAAAGGTAAACGGGAAAGAGAAGCCTTAAGCAACTCATTAAAGTTGAACTGTTTACATACCTACACGGAAAGATGTTATTTGTAACTCATGAGACATTTTTAGATATTAGGGTAGTTAGAGGGAATATACATGTAGGTGTGTATGGGTATGTATGTATGTGTATATTATATATATATGTGTGCATGTATATATATGTGTGTATGTATATATAATATATATATACACACATACATATACATACATACATACATGGCACAAGGTGAGCTGAATATGAAGGGAGAATACCTAAAAAAATAAAATTTACTGTTGAATGGAAAGTACAAAGAGTAAGAGAAAGGGAGAGGTAGAATGTAGAAAATCGTCTCACATAAAAGAGGGAAGAAAGAGCTTTTATACTGGAGGGGAAGAGGGGGGAGATGAAAGGAAATAACTGAACCTTACTCTCACGGGATTTGGCTTAAGGAGGGAATAACAGAAACTCAACTGGATATGGAAATCTATTTTACCCTGCAGGAAGGCAAGGGGGAAGGGGATAGGAGAGGGAAGATAATAGAAGGGACAGCAAATTGGGGAAAGGGATAATCAGAAGTAAACACTATTGTGGGAGGACAGGTCAAAAGAAAGAATGGAATAAATGAAGGGCAGGATAGGACAGAGGGAAATGTGATTAGTCTTTTACAACATAAATATTATGGAAGTACTTTGCATTGTTATACATGTATGACCTGTATTGAATTACTGTTTTCTCAGTGAGGGTGGGTGGGGAGCGAGGGAGAGAATATGGAACCAAAGCTTTAAGAATTAATGTTAAAAATTGTTTTAGCATGCACCTGGAAATTAAGCTATACAGGCAATGGAGTATAGAAATCTATTTTACCTTACAGGAATACAGAGGAGAAGAGGGATGGAAGAAGGGTGGTTAATAGAAGGGAGAACAGACTGGCAGAAGGGATGGATGGGGTACATGTTGTCCTGGGGTGGAGGGTGGGGAGAGATGGGGAGAAAATTTTGAATTCAAATTCTTGTGGAAGTGAATGTTAAGAATTGAAAAATAAAAATATATATGTATATATATATATATATATATATATATATATATATATATATATATATATATATATATATATATATATATATATATATATATATATATATATATATATAAAGTTTGATAGAATTCTATGAATCCAACAGGACTAGGACTTTTTCAGTTCTTTTACAGCTAGGTCTATTTTCTTTTCAGAGATCTGGTTATTTAAGATCTCTATCTGGTCTACCAATAGGGTATTTTATGTATTTGAAAATATTCTACATTATTTTGTGTACTCAGTCTTGTTAGCATATAGCTATGCATAATATGTCCTAATTTTTTTTTATTTCTTCTTGTTTTTGCTGTGTTTTCACCTTTCTCATTTTCTGTTTATGCTTTCTTTCTATTCAGATTAGCTAAAGGTTTATTATTTTATTAGTTTTTTAAAAGAACCAGCTTTTTATTTTTATCTATCATTTCTATGGATTTTTGTGTTTACAATTTATTTATTCTCTAATAGTTAACATTTCTTCTTTTGTGCTTATTTTAGATTTATTTCTTGACTTTCTAATTTTTAACATATTCAGTCCATTAATACTCTCTTTTCTTATTTGATATTTCATGTTTATAGGGATGTAAATTTCCTTTGAGGACTGTTTATCTGCATCTCAGAAATTTGAGTAAGTTGCTTCATCGTTATCATTTTCTTTCACAAAATTATTAGTTGTTTCTATGATTTATTCTCTGATACACTCATTATTTAAGATTTCATTGCTAAGTATCTACTTTGGTATGTGTCTTTTGTTTATAGTCCATAAACCGATAAATATTTTATTATGTTATGATCTATTAAGTATATATTTACTATTTCTGTCTTTTGACATTTGTTTGCAATATTTCTGGGCCCAGATATATGGCCAATTTTTGTAGCGGTTCCATATGGTACTAGGAAATACATATATTCTTTTGCAGTCCCATTTAGTAGATGTCATAAATCTTTTGACTTTAGTTTCTCCAGCAATTTGTTTAGTTCTGCATATTTCCTTTTCTATATCTTTCTATTAGGCATACAAAACTGAGAAAGGGACACTGAAGTCTCCTGTCACTATTGTGTTACTGTTTATATCTTCTTGTATCTTGGTTAATGCTTACCTTATTAATTTGGATTCTAATACATTTGGAGTACTCACATTTGTTAATGATAATGGCTTGTTGTGTATGGTTTCTTTCAGCATTACAGTATATTGTTAAAGGGATGGTTAGTCTGAATCTGGGAAAGAAAGAGTTGATCACAAAAACTTGTCTCCTAGAAGAAGTTTTCATTATATCATAAGAAATGATACTGGCAGAACAAAGGAATACTATTAGATAGAATTTACCCAGATTTTAACAAAGTACATAAAAAATACTATTCTTGCAGAAAAGATAAATATGTATCTGTGTCAAATGGTAGTCTTCTCTATTGTGGAGTGGTAAGGGAGGGAGAAAGTTCAGAACTTAAAATATAGCAAGAAAATAAATTAAATTTAAAAAAAAAGTACAAGATGAGAGAGAGGAATGAGTTAACAGTGAATGCGGTAGCCAAAAAAACCCATGTGTAACCTTCTGGGTCACTGCTTTTCTTTGTTTTCTTTACTTCTTCTATCCAATTTCTACAATATCTTTCTTGTCTATTCCCTCTTTTTCTTGTTTCACTCCCTAATGATGAAGAAGTGATAAGGGAACACCCAGAGACTCAATGAATTCAAATCCATAGGCCCCAACAAACTATATTCCAAGGCACAGAAAAAATGAAACACATAACTGCTGAGAGACTGTTAGTCATCTTTGGAAGCTCCTAGAAAATGAAATTTAGTGCCACAGTGGGGAAGGGTAAATGTTCACAGAAACATCTAGAGGCCTTTAGTGACATAGAGGCTGAAAGAGTGAATTGTGACAGGGCAGTCCAAAAGCTAAAGCTATCCTGGCTTACCGAGAGAGGAATGGATTCTAGGAAATGCAAGGTCATGCCTTAACTTCTCCGAGTTTTAGTTTTCACATTTGTAAACTAAGGGAGAGGGACTAAATGATAGCTGTTGGGCCTGCCCGCCTTAAATATATGCTGCTCTTGTAATTAGATTGTCCAGTGTATTCTTCTCTGGACAGACCACATCAGGAGTTCTAGGTTCAGTCTTAAGTGCCCTCATTTTAAAGACACGGACAAACTAGAGTGCATTCAGAAGAGGTAACCAGGATTACAGCTAGTAAAATAGCTAGCAATTGTATAGTGCTTTAAGTTTTACAAAGTTCTTTAGCAACATTGTTTCATTTGATCTTCATCCCCCTGGCAGACAGGTGCTATTATTTTCCTTGTTTTGTACATTAAAAATTGAGGCAGGCAGAAGTTAGGTGACTTGCCTAGGGTCACAAAGCTAATAAGTGTCTTCCTGGCTCCAGATCCAGCAGTCTATCTACTTCCATGGTGAGAGGCTTGAAGAACATGCTATCTGAGAATAAGCTGAAGGATCTGAGAACATTTAGCTTAGTAAGGAGAAGAAGTAGAGGAACTGAGACAGCCATTTCAAGTGTTTGAAAGAATGCTATGTGGAGGGCCTGGCCTTCCTCTGCCTGGCTCTAGAGGGCAACACTAGAAGTAACTAAGGTAAGTTATAGAGAAGCAGATTTCTGTTCAGTTGAAGGAAAGAAACATTTATTAAGAATCTGAACTACCCACCAGTGGAATGGGCTGCCTTGGGAAGTTGGAGCCATTCAGAGTCTCTCACCCCAACCCAGCACTAGGCTTCAGAGGATCAGACAGACATAGAGCTTGACACGACTTTAGAGGACTTTAAGAGCTTCATTCTGCAGAAGTAGAAACTGAGGTCCCAAGAAGGGATTGCCTTTCTCAATTTCTCAGAATTTATGTATTTACAGCTCAAGGGGCTCTAGATTTGTGGCCTATATACCTCTGTAAGGCAAAGAAGAAAGAAACTCACATTGGATTTGTGACCTCAGAGATTATGGAGTCCAATTAGAAGCTGCATCTGCCACATGTGGTCATCCAACCTCTGCTTGTGTATTCTCAGTTATAAAGAGCTCACTACCTTACAAATCAAGCTTGCTAATTATTATTCTATAGTTTTTATTGTAAGGAAACTCTTTTTTACCCCAGACCTAAATCTGTCTAATGGTGATGTGATTTCAGAGCATAGAGGGAAGGTCACTTTCCTGTCTGTGTCAAGTTGAGAAGAGATACCTTCTGCAGGGTTCCTCCCCTCCACTCTCTACATCAAGGAATCAGGACAATTGATGATTTGGGGGTATTATAGTGGATCCTAAAGTGGTAATTATAATTCACATTGAACGCCAATGTTTTTCTCAACAATATACCATTAGAGTGCTCCATTTTACTTTAATTTAATTTAAAACTTCTTATGAGGAAGATATATCAAAGTCTAAAATAGTTCCTTTTTAATGAAAAATACCTTTTCTCCCATCAAGGGAGAAAAAAAAAAACTGGCTCACTGGTCACCAGACCATGGGAGAGGTAATATGAATGCATCAGTCCTGGTCTTTTTAATTCATTTTTCAAGTGCTGTGATCTCCCCAAGTTGAGAATATCCTTCTTAAACCTTCAATTTCTTAAGAAGGTCTTTCTTAAGAAGGCCAGGCATCTATTTTATCTTTCACTACATACAGAAGAAAGTAGAGGGATGCCATATTCCAGGCAGAAAACAGAATATTGGTGGGTTCTGCTCATCCTTTTGTGTGCATTGGATAAAATAGGGGATTCCTAGGCCCACCTCATGACCCCAGTGCCTCCTGACAACCTGCCCTGCCTTGCTTCTCACTCCTTGCCTCTTGGTATGTTGATCTTTGCTCTGATGAGCTGATGGTGTGACATAGGGACATAGATAATTAATAAATGGATCCTATTCAGGTGACCAGTCATTTTCTGCCTAGTAATACAAAGCCACCTTCATCCTCATGGGCATTTTGATGCTGGCCTTATTCAGCTCCTCCCTAGACCCTTCCTGAAGGGAATATTGAGGTTATATAGACATGAGGCTTCTGTGGTGTCTTTGAACCTTTAGCATGGGAACTCTTAACCTTTGTTGTGTCCTGGACACCCTGGAAAGTCTGGTAAAACCTAGGATTCCTCCTCTGAATCACATTTTTAAATGGATAAAATAAAATATATGGAATTACAAAGGAAATTAGTTATACTGAAATAAATACGTAAATAAATTCATGGTCCCCAGGCTAAGGACTTCTCCTTTAGCTTCCATTATTTTCCACCATATTTTGCCATGCCCTCCTACGACCACCTTTTCACTGACATTACTAAATATTCAAGTATATCTATACTTACATAGACACTTATCTGTGTAAGATTCAGACCTATGATTTCATTAGTATAAGGAAATTCTGGTGTGGAAACCTCCCATCACTGATGGATATTAGCCGCTTATCTGTCAATTCTGTTTTGAAGAATGCTGCTTGGGCACTGAGAGATTATGTGACTTTCCAGTGGTCACATAGTATGTATCAGGCCCCCATCCTCTGCAACAGATGTCATCATACAAGCTGCAACTGTCTTCATAGTAAGCTCATCATCACCCATACATGTTCTGCCTCCACAACTCAGAATTCAGAGATTCTTTTACCTAGCCATAACGTTTTTCAATCCATTTCATCCTGTGCCTCACTCAAGCTCATTTTTTTTGTGCTTGAACTGATCTCTGAGCACTTGACCCCTGTCCTGCTTTCCCAATCTGTTCCACCAGTCCCTATGGCCTAACTTTCATCCCTTCAAAATTTCGACAACATAATGAACAGGTTCATCTTTACATTGTCCTCTTTCCTCAGGCCCCTTGGCTTATCATCACTCACCCAGTTCCAAATCCCAACTGATCCGTGGATCAGTCCCCACCATCTACCATCTCTGTTCCTATTCAACCCTCTGACAGGTACTTTGGGAAGTTCTGCCTTCCCGTCCCTGGAATCTCAGCTCAGTAGTGGCCTGGCCTGAGATTTCATCCAAACATCACTGAGAGGTCTTTCAACCTGGGCTCTCAGCCATGCCCAAGTCACCACCTGGGCTGGCAGGGCTGCTTTTTCTCAAACACTTTGACCTTACAGAGAAAGGTACTTCTAGAAAAGAGAAAAGGTTTCTATGTCATTACAGCCTTTCATGGTTTCATATTTCAGAACTGGGAGGGACCTTAGAGGCCGTCTAGCCCATTTCACAACAGAGGAAACTGAGGCCCAGAGAAGGGAAATCACTTATCCAATGGCACACAGACTATAAATTGCAGAACAAGAATGGAAACCCAGTTCTCACTAAAATCCATGAATTTCTCAGAAAGAAGGCCAAAGAACTTTAAAAAAAAGTTTTTCATTTTTAAAAAACTAGATGAATGGAAGAAACTAGACAAGGAGAAATCAGAAATAACTGAACCTAATAACCCAGTGTTCAATAAACCTGAAAAACATAACCAGTCCTCCATTATTGTTGCTATTATTATTATTATTATTATTATGCTATTAAAGGATGAGGAAAAAACATTCATGGTAATTCTCTATTACCTCTATTATTTGTGAGCATAGGCTCACAAAGTATACCTCAGTCGTGTGAGATTTGGTCTTCTTCATTTCAAAACTACTGGGCAAAACCCATGGTCAGTTGAAAAGCAGAGAGATGGCTAAGTTGAATGATGAGTTATAAGGTGGGTAAAAGCAGTTAATCATGTAGGAGATCAGCCCAACATTTCATATATCAAGCCGTAACATGGTAAGATTTCCCTTTGGTCAGACTGTACTCTTGTTTCTAGAAGATTCCCTGTGTACCACAGATCTGATACCAGCAGCATCCCCACCAGTACTGCATGATGCCATATTCCTAAATATGAGTAGCATGCTTTATACTTCTTAATAAAGCTTTTTAGTGGAAAAAATTCTTTCCTTTCTACTTCTTTTATCCTTTGAATAAAAAAAAAAATGCAACCTTTGTGCATATATGCATAGCAAGGAGACTAGTCAAGATGTCAGAGCCCCCATAACCCTTAGCAGAGTGCTATGCCCATAGCAGACACATATGAATCATTTGTTGCCTGAATCAATGAGTGAAATACCAACCCCCAGACAAGAGATACTTAACCAGATCAGTGAGTCCCAAAACCATCGTATTAGCGTAGGTATGCTCTTTCTCCTTTTTGGAGTCAAGTGACAAGTAAAACATATTTTTGTAATCAACAAAAATCGATACAGTGGAATTTTGCTTTCTCTGACCCTTTCAGTCAATTGTATCACTAGGACTATGTGGATTGCTATATAGAATTGTTTGTTGATGAAAGCCTTTTTCCTACTGTCTCCTCCCAATTTCTCTAAAGATAACCTGGATGTATGTATTGTACCTTTCCATAAAGATACTCTAGAGATGAAAGAGCAGGCATGACTCCATAATTATTTGTGTTCTCTCTTTTTTTCCCTTGTTTTTTCTTCCCTACTTTAAATATCTTCCCCTCCAAGCCTCTGATGTTTTCAAAAGTATGTCTCTTCCAGCAGGGATTTCTTTGGGGTGTACTTGGTCTGGTCTAGCCATTTTCTCAATTTCTTCATCTTAATGGCCATTTTCACTACCGTCTTGGACTGAAGTGTTTGGGTTAAATGTGGCGGTACTGTGTCAGTGATGATGAAAATAGATTGGTATAGAAACATTGACAAATCTGCTCTCTTTTCCTTTTACTTTCTCTCACTTTCCCAGTTTCTTTTATGAAACTTTTATCTTGGCTCTGCCAGATATCACACCAATATTTCTGTAGACTTGTTTTTGCTTCTGTTGTTTTTTAGTGTATCCACCATCCAATGTAAGAATCTAAAAAATGCTTTGTATTCTAAACCATCTTTGCCCTTGGCTGCCATCTCTTTCTCTGCTTGTCAAGGAGATCAACTGCTTACTGGCTAAGGAAATTTCTGAGCTCCTTCAGCCAGGAAAACCACTGGTTATTAGTGTGTATCATATCACAATCAGCTATTTATGTGCAGTCTGACCACAGATTAGCTAGGGAAAAGATTAAAATCAAGATCAAATTAAAACCAGGAAATGTAAGAAGAAGGCACTGTGAACAAATGCAGCAGCTTTAGGGTGTATTCAACTGATCCATCAGTTCCAAAAATGTGACATGGAAAATGGGCAAAGGTTATCATTGCCTTTATTATTTCCATGTCTTGCCGAAGTTTAATATAAGATAGTTGCCACAATAAGAAGACACAAAGATCTCCAAAACAATAAAATATAATTTTAATAAATTTTATCTTTAACAATCATTAATTTTAATTCATTCAAATAATCAACACTTGTTAAAGAACTACTGTGTACAGAGAAATGTGCTAGATTCTGGGTAAATTAAAAAGTTTAGACAACATCACAGAGCTCCCAGTTGAGTAGGAGGGTAAATTACAAAGAAGGGTAGAAGGTCTTACTCTTTCAACCTAAAAGTGATCACCTAGTATAGATATTATGCCAAAGTTTGGTGCTGAGATAATAGTTTTCTTACTATATAATAGTGTACAGTAATGATGTTTGAAACACTATAACAAGCCTGTATAGATATACCCCTACTCTAGTTTTGCTCTCATGACAATCTCAGGAGGAAGGGGCCTGTGAAATCTTGTCATTACTCCAGACTCAATCGATCCAAAGTTTTCCTCCCAAGTTCTCAGACCATGTCAACTCCAGTGGTGCTGACAGCATCCCAGACCTTGATTTGGGGTCATCTATTATCTTTCTTTGTTCTTTACCCAAAATAACCAGTCTTTCACCAAACCCTGAAACATTGCTAGGATCATGCAGAAAATCACAAACCAAACTGCTTCTAACAGGTTACTTATTTCCCAAATCTTCTCTCTTCCGTATAACAGCAGCAAAGACAATCTTTGGTTCGACATCAGAAACTGATATTATTTTATCAGCAGAAGTGATATGAAAGAAGAGGTCTTGCCATTTGCTCTAAGCTGCAGCCCTAAGAAGCATAGGACTTTTTCATCTGACTTGCCACTGGAAGCTTCTATGTGAAGTTTCTTCTGATAGAGCAAGAACTCCTAGAGGGTATTGGCCCTCATAGCTTTTCTTTGTATTTCCAGAGCTTAGCACAATACTTTGCATATTCATCCACCCATTCATTTATCCATCCAGAAATAGTTTCTTTTCAACTTAGAAGTGGAGTGTCCCATGGATCGATGTTTTTTCCTGTTCTGTTTTACATTTTTATCAATTAACTGGATAAAGCATACATGGTATGCACATGAAATTTGTAGATGACACAAAACTGAAAGGGATAGCTAATACCATGGATGACTGAATCAAGAAATAAAAAGATCCTGACCGACTAGAATGCTGGGTTGAATCTAATATGATGAAATTTAATAAAAGCACATTCAAAGTATTAATCTTAGGTTCAAGTTGTGGAAGGTGGAGTGCTGTGAAAGGAGGCCACCAACACAACAAATAAGGATCACTGCCAGCTGGAAATTGATTTAGAAAACCACATAGTAACAATATTCATGTTCTATTATATTTTTATTTATTTTTGTTGAATATTTTCCAATTATATTTTAATCTGATTCAGGCTGAACTCAGGATGGAGTATCGCATATGGGGAATTAGAAGGCATCTTAGAAGTACTAAATTTATAGGAAAACCTAAATGTAGAATTAGATGGGGCTTCAGAGGTCTCATCCAAGCCCCTCATTGTACAGAGGAGGAAACCGTGCCCTAAAATGGTTAAATGACTTGCCCAGGGTCATACAGGTAGAAAATGACAAAGGCAAAATTTGGAACTAGGTTTATCTCATCCACAAGGTCTCTTTCCCCTGTACCATGCTGCCATCTAATCTACACCTGCCTCATTTTATAGAACTGAACCTAGAAAGTTTAAACGCAGAAAGGTTAAATGATATGACCAAGGTTGCATAGATAGCAAGTGTCCATCCATCCATCCATCCATCCATCCATCCATCCATCCATCCATCCATCCACTGCCTCCCTCCCTCCCCTCCTCTCTCACTCTCTCTCTTCCTCCTTCCCTCCCTTCCTCCTTCCCTTCCGCTCTCCTTCCTTCCCTCCCTCCAGAGAGAAATGATTATTAATAGCCAATAATTTTGGGAAGTCCAGAGTTCTGTTCTTCTAAAGTCCTGATCTTAAAAAGTAAAAAGTTCACTCTCTAGAAAGACATTAATGATACTGAGATGGAATTAACTCTCTTCAATTGGTCAGACAACACCCAACCTTACGGGGAATTTAATCCAAGGTGGGGAAGCCTATTCTGTTATACTCAGGCTTGGGTAGGGATAAATTCTTTGATTAGATTGCCCAAAGCTGGGAGTGATTTGGATATAGAAATAATACTGACTCTCCAAGGATGACATGATATCACTCTCAGTCCTTCATTTTCATATAGCTTACTTCCTATTGTGTTAACCTGTTAGAGTTGATTGTCACTCCTCTTTCAAAAGAACCGCATAAGTCCTGAGCTGACCACCATGATTGTCTTTGGTCTAACAGAGAGATGGTCAAATGACTATCTTTTTATTAATAGGTGCTTTCCTTATTTTTTTTAATTTAAGTTTTCAACATTCATTTCCACAAAATTTTGAACTTCAATTTTTCTCCCCCCTCTCTCCCCTCCCCCATCCCCAAATGCCTTGCATTCTGATTGTCCCTTCCACCAAGGTGCCCTCCCTTCTAATACCTCTCCCCATAAAGTATCCCCATCTTCTCCTTGTCCTGTAGGGCAAGATAAAGTTCTATACCTCATTATCCGTATTTCTTATTTCCCAGTTGTATGCAAAAACAATTCTTAACATTTGTTCCTAAAACTTTGAGTTCCAACTTCTCTTCCTTCTTCCCTCCCCACCCATCTCTACTGAGAAGGCAAGCAATTCAATATGTCATATGTGTGTAGTACTGCAAATGACTTCCTTAATAGTCATGTTGTGTAAGACTAACTATATTTCCCTCCATCCTATCTTACCCCCCATTTCTTCTAGTCTCTCTTTTGGCCTTGTCCCTCCCCAAGAGTGTTTATTTCTAATTGCTCCCTCCTACCATTTGCCCTCCCTTCCATCATCCCCCCCACCCTGCTTCTCCCCTTTTCCCCTACTTTCCTGTAGTGTAAGATAGATTTTCATACCAAATTGAGCGTGCATGTTATTCCTTCCTTGAGCCAAATGTGATGAGAGTCAGCTTCATTTTTTCCCTTTCACCTCCCCTCTTTTACCCTTCATTGGAAAAGCTTTTTCTTGCCTCTTCTATGAGAGATAATTTGCCCCATTCCATTTCTCCGTTTCTCCCCCCAATATATTCCTCTCTCATCCCTTAATTTTTCATTTTTTAGATATAATCCCTTCCTATTCAACTCACCCTGTGCTCTCTGTCTCTCTCTGTCTCTGCCTCTCTCTCTCTCTCTCTCTCTCTCTCTATATATATATATATATATATATGTATATATATATGTATATATATACATATATATATACACATATATATATATGTGTCTGTGTGTCTGTGTGTCTGTGTCTGTGTCTGTGTGTCTGTGTGTGTGTGTTTGTGTGTGCATGTGTCTATGTGTGTGTATAATCCCTCCAGCTACCCAGATACTGAGAATAGTTTCAAGGGTTACAAATACTATCTTTCCACCTAGGAATGCAAACAGTTCAACTTTAGTAAGTCCCTTGTGATTTCTCTTTCTTGTTTACCTTTTTGTACTTCTCTTGATTCTTGTGTTTGAAAGCCACATTCTCTTTTCAGCTCAGGTCTTTTCATCAAGAATACTTGAAAGTTCTCTATTTAATTGAATGACTATTTTCCCCCTGAAGTATTATACTCAGTTTTGCTGGGTATGTGATTCTTGGTTTTAATCCTAGTTCCTTTGAATTCTGGAATATCATATTCCAAGTCCTTTCATCCATTAATGTAGAAGCTGCTAGATCTTGTGTTATCCTGATTGTATTTCCATAATACTCAAATTGTTTCTTTCTAGCCGCATACAATATTTTCTCCTTGACCTGGAAACTCTTGAATTTGGCTACAATATTCCAAGGAGTTTCTCTTTTTGGATCTCTTTCAGTAGGTGATTGGTGGATTCCTTGAATACTTGCTTTTCCCTCTGGTTCTAGAATATCAGGGCAGTGTTCCTTGATAATTTCTTCTTTTTAAAATTTATTTATTTAACTTTTAACATTCATTTTCACAAACCTTTGGGTTCCAAATTTTCTCCCCATTTGTCCCCTGCCCCCATCCCTAAGCACTGAGCATTCTAATTGCCCCTATCACCAATCTGCCCTCTATTCTATCATCCCTCCCTTCCCTTGTCCCCATCTTCTCTTTTGTCCTGTAGGGCCAGATAACTTTCTATACCCCTTTACCTGTATTTCTTATTTCCTAGTAGCAAGAACAGTACTCGACAGTTGTTCCTAAAATTTTGAGTTCCAACGTCTCTTCTTCCCTCCCTCCCCACCCATTCCCTTTGGGAAGGCAGGCAATTCAATATAGGCCATATCTGTGTAGTTTTGCAAATAACTTCGATAATAGTCGTGTTGTGTAAGACTGACTATATTTCCCTCCTTCCTATCCTGCCCCCCCCCCATTGCTTCTATTCTCTCTTTTGATCCTGCCCCTCCTGAGGAGTGTTGACTTCAAATTTCTCCCTCCTACCACTGTCCTCCCTTCCATCGTCCCCCCCCCCCACCCTGCTTATCCCTTTCTCCCCCACTTTCCTGTATTGTAAGAGAGGTTTTCATACCAAAATGAGTGTGCATTTTATTCCTTCTTTTAGTGGAATGTGATGAGAGTAAACTTCATGTTTTTCTCTCACCTTCCCTCTTTGTCCCTCCACTAAAAAGCATTTTGCTTGCCTCTTTTATGAGAGATAATTTGCCCCATTCCATTTCTCCCTATCTCCTCCCAATATATTTCTCTCACCGCTTAATTTCATTTTTTAAAGATATGATACCATCCTTTTCAATTCACTCTGTGCTCTCTGTCTCTCTGTCTCTCTGTCTCACTCTCTCCCTCTCTCTGTCTCTCTGTCTTTCTCTGTGTGTGTGTGTTTGTGTAATCCCACCCACTACCCAGATACTGAAAAGTTTCAAGAGTTACAAATATTGTCTTTCCATGTAGGAATGTAAACAGTTCAACTTTAGTAACGTCCCTTATGACTTCTCTTTGCTGTTTACCTTTTCATGCTTCTCTTCATTCTTGTGTTTGAAAGTCAAATTTTCTTTTCAGCTCTGGTCTTTTCATCAAGAATGCTTGAAAGTCCTCTATTTCATTGAAAGACCAATTTTTCCCCTGAAGTATTATACTCAGTTTTGCTGGGTAGGTGATTCTTGGTTTTAGTCCTAGTTCCTGTGACTTCTGGAATATCCTATTCCATGCCCTTCGATCCCTTAATGTGGAAGCTGCTAGATCTTGTGTTATCCTGATTGTATTTCCACAATACTTGAATTGTTTCTTTCTAGCTGCTTGCAATATTTTCTCCTTGACCTGGGAACTCTGGAATTTGGCCACAATGTTCCTAAGTGTTTCTCTTTTTGGATCTCTTTCAGAAGGTGATCTGTGGATTCCTTGAATACTTATTTTGCCCTCTGGTTCTAGAATCTCAGGGTAGTTTTTCTTGATAATTTCATGAAAGATGATGTCTAGGCTCTTTTTTTGATCATGGCTTTCAGGTAGGCCCATAATTTTTAAATTGTCTCTCCTGAATCTATTTTCCAGGTCAGTTGTCTTTCCAATGAGATATTTCACACTATCTTCCATATTTTTTCATTCTTTCGGCTTTGTTTTGTGATTTCTTGGTTTCTCATAAAGTCGTTAGCTTCCATCTATTCCATTCTAATTTTTAAAGAACTACTTTCTTCACTGAGGTTTTGAATCTCCTTTTCCATTTGGCTAATTGTACTTTTTAAAGAATTCTTCTCCTCATTGGCTTTTTGGACCTCTTTTACCAATTGAGTTTGCCTATTTTTAAAGGTGTTATTTTCTTCAGCGTTTTTTTTTTTTTTTGGCTTTTCTTTAGCAAGTTGTTGACTCACTTTTCATGATTTTCTTGAATTGCTCTCATTTCTCTTCCTAATTTTTCCTCCACCTCTCTTACTTGATTTTCAAAATCTTTTTTGAACTCTTCCATGGCCTGGGACCATTGCATATTTATTTTGGAGGTTTTGGATGCAGAAGCTTTGACTTTTATGCCTTCCCCTGTTGTTAAACATTGTTCTTCCTTATCCAAAAGTATGACAGAGAATACCTGTTCACCAAGAAAGTACATTTCTATAGTTTTAGGTTTGTTTTTCCCTTTTGGAAGCATTTTTCCAACCAATTACTTGACTTTTTTGGTCCTTGACAGAGAGAGAGAGAGAGACAGATTGGGGTATATTCTGGGGACCTGTAAGATCTCAGTTCCTCCATGGGGTCACAATCACTGGAGAGGAATTTGCTCCCTGGCCTCCCTGGCAACTGAGGTTCAGACCAGCTGCTTAGTTTCCCCCAGGGCTTTGAGCTAAGTGCCCCAACAATGGAACAATGGACTCTCTGGCCGCTAGAAGCTGCTGCTGCCTGCTGCTGCCTCTGCCGCCACCTCGGGCCAGGACCAGGGGAGAACCCTGCTCCCTTCTCGCTCTGATTGAGAAAGCCCTCTCACTGACCTTTGGCGCCTGTGGGTTGAGGGATCTGTGAACCGCCGCTGCAGCTGGGGATTTCATCCCTGAAGCCTGCCCCAGTCCTGCTCCTCCTGATACCATGCAGCCCAGGCTGGGCCAGGCTCTGCTCCACATTCAGTGTGACAGACCTTTCCTGTCTGCCTTTCAGGTCACCCTGGGCTGGAAATCTCCTCCACTCTGTTGTTCTGTGACTTCTGCTGTTCTAGAATTTGTTGAGAGTCTTTCTTTACAGGTATTTTATGGGCTGTGGGGGAAGAGCTAGAGTACGTATGTCTTTCTACTCCACCATCTTGACTTTGCCCCAAGTGCTTGCCTTATTACCAAAATCATTAGATTACCTCAAAATCATGTCTCTTTAACCTTTTTAATGGCCATCCTCCTTTTGCCCTCTCACCTTCTCTCTTTTTTCCTTCTCCCTCTCTCTTACTAAGCATTCCCTCTTCTACATATCACAGAATATAATAATGCCTTTCCAAATGCCTAGAAGCTCAGGGTGTCCAATTCTCATTGTGAAAATACAATGCCTTCTAAAAGTCAAAAAAAGAAGCTAATTCCATCCACACTAATTCCATCCGTCAGCACCTGCTAACATGCACTCAGCTTTCTTACAAATCCCTAGTAATGCTACTAACTACCCTGGCCTGCTGCTGTAGCAATGGTTCAGTACAGAGGAACTCTATTTTCTCCACTGGTTGGTTAGCCCACCCTCCATTCCCAGCTCTGTGCTGATTCAGTCAGCTGCTTCCCTTGGCCAGAATGTTGCTCCAAGAAATGTGTCAAAACTAGGCAATCTATAAATTTTTGGCTTTGTTTACACAACAAACACTGCTTAGCTCAAGAAAAGTACTTACTTATCCTAAGAATTGGCAATTCATGAAACATTTATCTCCCTCCTGAGCTCCAGTCCTACATACCTTACTGAGTGCTGGACAGCTCCCCTGGATGTTCCTTAGGCATCTCAAAATCAATATGTCTAATCTGGAACTCACTTCCCTTCCCTGTTTCTGTGGAAGGCATCACAATTTTCCCAATCACTCAGGTTTGCAGCCTAGAATTCATCCAACTACTCTTCTCTCTCCCTTAGCTTCCCCTCCCCATATCCAATTAACTGCCAGAACTTGTGGAATCTACCTCCACATCTCTCATATTTTTCCTCTTTTCTCTACTCAAACAACCACCCTAATTCAGATCATGAGTCACCTTTTACTCTGTCTATTGCAGTAACTTTCTACCTGGCAATGATACTTTCAGCCTCTTCTGTCTCCCATCCATCCTAGACACAGCTGCTAAAATGATATTTCTAAAGTCCAGGTCTGGTCACATCCTTCCCTCAAGAAGTTTTGGTGACTCCGTATTATTTCTAGGATAAAATAAAAACTCTTTTGCTTGGCATTTAAAGCCCTTTGCAGCCTGGCTCCAATTTATCTTTCTAGGATGATTACACATTCAAGTAGCCCTCACACATTTGATATTCCAGCCAAATTGGCCTGATTGAAATGTCCTTTGAATGGCATTCCATGTCTTTTCTCCAGGTCTTTGTACAGAATAGCCCACAGGATATGTTTCCTCAGCTCTGCCTCTAGGTACCGCTATCTCATCTCAAGTAGTACCTCCTACAAAAGGTCTGATTTCTAAAACAGTTGGTGTTCCACTTACCTCTCCCCGTTTTGTATTTATTTACATATATTTGCATTTCATCATTGATACAGAAGCTATTTTCCACTTCCTGACCCCCCTTGCTAGAACTCAAGCTCCGTAAGAGCAAACACTGTTTCTTTTTATCTTTGCATGCCCTTCCCCTACCTCAGAATGGCCTTAATAAATGTTTAATTAAAATCTAAGCTTTGGATTTGTGCCTTTCACCAACTGATTACAGGCTCTGAATGCCCAGATGTTCTACTTCCTCCAGTTCCCCCTACTATTTAGCCTATGGTGCATGCTTTAAAAATTACTGTGGAAAGAAAATGTCTGTGATTCTGGGTTGGTTTTTTCCCCTAATCTTTTTCAAGCATTCACTGCAGTGTGCTGCATTAGAAAGGCTTGGCTTGTGATTTTGTAAATATACAAATCTCAAGGATGAGGAAACTCCCTCTACCAATTCAGGCCAATTCCTTCCTGACAACTTGGAGTCTTAGTGAGTTACATAGATTAGTCAGAGCTGAAATGGCTTGTCTAGAGTCACATAGTCAGTCTGTGTCAGAGGTAGGGTCATGATTGATGTGTTAAGGATGAATTATAATTAAATGATGAAAGGATGACAAGGGGGAGAAATTAAAAGAGAATCAAGAAGACTAGGTGATTAAAAAGCTGGAGAACTAGTCATATTAAACATTTTTAAATGATTTTTTAATCTCTCTAAGCCCAAACTATAGTTTGCCATCCATCTACAGCAATTTTCATTTTGTCTTTTAGAGGTGTGGAAGGGTTAACTTAGGAAGATATTCCCAATAATATTTGAAAAGTGGATAGCTTTTAAAGACAGTATAAATATGGTTTACAGAGACATTACTAGGATTGGGCAATGGGGAATTTGTGCCAGGGCACACAATTTAGAAGGCTCTGTCAACACTTAGAGTTCTTCAGCAGAAAAGAAAAATGTTAGCACCTAGTTAGCAAAGATATGGAGTTAAAAATAGGAATCTACTATATGATAGGCTGCAGTGTGTTCTTTTCTTTTCTGCCTCCAAGAGGCAGCCTTAAGCAGGGCCCTTGATCTAGTGTACCTGAGTGCTTTCTCCCCCACCTACAGCATGATGTTCCATGAACCATGCTCCTCAACCCCTCATTACTGTGTGGCATCTTGTGATGTCTGCCTGAGGCACAAAACCCTCCACTTATGGCAATGACTATTCATATTTTAAAGATAATGACATTATTTATGCTCAATATATTGTGAATTTAGCCATTTGAAAATTCATTTTAAATAGCTAGGAAGGAAAATTTGATCATTCTGATTTCAGATATTTTAATCATAAAAGAATCCTCATTTCTCTTTTTTCTGCTTGTCATGCTGACTATATAGCTCTCATATCTCTTTTAGGATTCTCACTTTTCTAAATTTCAGCATGTGTTACCTCCACATGTATTGTTTCTCCCCAAACAAATGATTTTGTCTGTATACCAAAATGTCAATGGAATCTGTCATGTTAAACAACCATAACACACTGAGGGAATGAGACAAAGCAGATTCTGAAACTTAAAGCAAACCTGCCTTAGCAGCCAAAGTCTGATAGGGGCATGATTAGAAGTCACGGTAACATACTGTGAGAAGGCGGACTTGGAATAAGAATTATTATTGCTAACCTAGCCCACTATATCTAGCTGGCCCGAGATTACCAGGCCAGACCATATTTTACATCCAATACAGCTGTCCACCTGGCCATTTTGCCAACAATTCTGGTGCTGTCTCCACTTCTCCTTACCTGGAGCAGCAGTAGCAGACTAGACTGCCCACCAAATGCCTTTCATACCTGGAAGAATGAACTTACTCAGCTTTGGAACTCCATTCCTGGGAATGAGCTGGCTTATTTATTAACAAGGTAGTGCAAACTAAATTAGTTTACTAGCACTAACCAACAAAAGACCAAGCTCCCTGTTCCAAGGGAAGCATACAACATTCATGACCTTGTCCCCAACCTTCCTTTCTATCTCTTGCTCTGGGCTCAATAGTCAGATGATAGTACCATTGAGTCTAGTAAGTGCCCTTATGACACTCCTTTTTTTGACCACCACTCTCATATACATGTTGCCTTCCCCTATGAGAATGTAAGCTCTCGGAGGGCAGGGATTCTTTTGCTATGTTTGTATCCCTAGTACTTAAAACAGTGTCAAGCACATAGATAAGGATTAATAAATGAATAATAATTTAAATTTATGGCTTATAAAATACTTGACATATATTATTCGTTTGCATTCTCTTTCAGCTTTTCTATGACTCAGTGACTCTGCATCGAGGAAGCCAATAGCCTCAGTGGAAAACCCACTGGAGCCTGGTGTGGTGGTACAGACTTGCAATTTATGGTACTGGGGCAGCTGAGGCTGGTGGATCACTTGAGCTCAACAGTTCTGATATGCAGTGGGTGAAGCCAAGTGAGTGCCCAACACTAAATCTAGTAACAAAATGGTGAGTCCCTGGGATCAGGGAACCCCAGGCTACCTGAAGAGGGGCAATTAGCCAAGGTCAGAAAATAGAGAGCTCAAAACTCCTGTGCCAATCAGTAGTGGAATTTGGCCTATGAGTGGCTATACTTCCAGCTTAAGCAATATCAATCTCTCTATCTACATACATATACATATACATGTGAACACTATATGCTGTATATATTGTGTGTATATATGTCTGTATATGTATAAACACATATGTATATACGTATGTGTGTATGTATATAGATGTATAGATGTATGTATATATGTATCGTGTGTGTGTGAGTGCGTGTGTGTGTGTTTGTGTGTGTGTGTGTTTACCAGATTTGAAGTCAGAGAATCTGAGTTCTGATTCTGGATCTTTCACTCTCTCTATGACATTGAGGAAATAATTTCATGTCTCTAGGTCTCACTTCTTCATTTGTAAAATTAGAGACTTGGAGACCACTTCTAAGTTCTCATCCGACTGTAAAGCGATGACCCTATGGTCTGAATTAATATTCGTCCTTTAACAAACATTTATCATGTATCTAGTATGAGTCATACATTGTGTCAAGTGGTGGGTTTACAAAGTTAAAAATAAATATCCCTTGCCTTAAGAAGCTTTCATTCAACTAATAATTACTACTCGTACCCAGTAAGGTACTTGGTTCAGGTATTATACGCATTTTACAGATGATATAACTGAGGCTTATAGTGGTCAAGTGACTTACTGAAGACAGCCTAGCTAACATCTAGCTAACAGAGGAAGGACTGGCATGAAGTCTTTCATCCATCCAGCACTGATTCCACTGTACTGCACTATTTTTCAGTTTCAGATTCTGGCATCTGAAATATAAGCTGCTAAAATCAAATTAAAGTTTAAATCATCCCTTATTTCTTCATACCTCTAAGTTTTAAAAAAAATATATATTTTTCACTCATCTATTGTAAATAACGAAATCAAAATGCATAGTTACATTTTTCTGTCAATAATTTTCTTTAGTACACTTGTACCATTGATTCATATCACAAAATGCATAGCTTGTACTCTTGATTAGGGGTGTGACAAATCTTTTATTTATATTCAATATACGCACAAATTTGTCCATTTCGAAGGCAGTGGAAGTCACTGAGCACTGTCTTCAAAACACACAAGAATAGTAAATATTCTTGTAATAGATCAGTGATGATATAGAATTCACCAAAGCATGCCCAAATTTCAGGAATGGCAGTGACAAAGCTGAAGGAAACAGTCCAATGCTAATAACAAAATTATATTTCTAATTTCATCTCTAAGATGATAACAAAGAAGATTAATTTCAAAAATATCTATTCTATAGACTTATTCTTGAAAAAAGAAACTTTTGGACCCTCCTTAAAATGGCTGAATAGGTAGAAGTATAATATTCTGTTTCCCACACTTCTCCACAAAGTTTTTTTTTTTTTTAATAATTCACTGGACCAAGAAATGAGCACTTTCCACAAAGATATAGCCAGAATAGAAATCTCCATCTGGTATTGAGATGGGTCTTCTCTTTTACATAAGTTCCTTAGATAGTGATCTCATTAAATGGCTTTGATTTGTTCAAGACACAGAGAAGACCTGTTCACATTTGTTCTGACTGAATCAATCAATAAGTTATATTGCAATAATCTAGGTGAGACATAATGAGTTCTTGATCAAAGGAGATAGTTTCAATTGGAGTGAAGGGATCAGATGCCAGAAGTGTTACAAACATAGAAACAGTAAGAAAAAGTAGAAAATAAAAGCAATGAGGAAGGAATAAAGAAACTTAGTAGAAAATATTTTGCCCAATAATATTCCAAAACTGGACAATTAAGATGAAAAAGATTAATATCTACAAAGTATAAAATACCCAAACTAACAAAGGTAGAGAATTTAAATAAATCAATATCAGCAAAAAAAAAAAAAAACTGAATAAGCCATAGATAAACTCCCTAGACCAGTTAACTTTATAAGCAGAACATTCAAAGAATGATTTTTTCTAATATTACAAGAACTGTCTGGCAAAAATAGGAAAATAAGGGATACTATGGTCTTACTACCTAAAACCAGAGGAAGACAAATCAGTCAAAGAAAACTATGGACCAATGTCCCTAAGAAATATTGTTGCAAATATCTTAAATAAGATATTAGCAAGGAGGCTATAGCAACATATCAAATAAATTATACATTATGACAAAATAGGATTTATATAAAAAATGCAAGGTTGATTCAATATTAGGAAAAAGTGTAAGTATACCATATTAATAACAAAATAATCAAAATTGCATGATTACATAACAGATGCAGAAAAAGCTTTGACAAAATACAGTATCAATTTGTGTTAATACTAGAAACCAGAGTAATAAATTTCCCTTTCCTTAAAATCATAAATAGCATTCAATATAAAACCAAGATCTAGCATTTTATGTAATTGTGAGAGACGAGAGGTCTTTCCAATATGATCAGGGGCAAAGTAAAGATGTTAATTGTCAATATTATTATTTAATATAATGATACAAATGCAACATATAGCAACAAAAGTTAAAAAAGCAAAGAGGGAGCAAAATTATTGCTTTTCATAGATGATATGATGATCTACAGAGGTAACCTTAGAGAGTCAAGTAAAAAAAGAAACAATTTAAGCAATAAATTCATCAAAGTAGTAGGATGTAAAATAAACCTACACAAATCATTAGTGTTTCTATATATTGCCAACAAAAATCCAATAGGAAGAGATAATAAGAGAAATTACATTTAAATAACTACAGAATCTATACAATATTGAAGAACTTACCTAGGAAGATTCATACAAGAGTGTAAAACCACAGGTCTTTCAATAATAAAAGAGACCTATATGAATGGAGACATTAACTGCTCTTCGATTGGGTCATGCCAACATAATAAAAATGTAAATACTACCTAAATTAATTTACATATACAATACTACTGGATTATTTTAGAGAGAAAAAAAACAATAAGACAATTCATCTGGAGGAACAAATGTCAAGAATTCCATAAGGGAAATAATGAAAAAAGTGAAGTGAAGAGAGGGTATAAGGGTAAATGGATGTTCCAGGGTGAGGAGTCCCAGGGTTCTTAGGGAGGTTCTAAAGGAAAACTCCAGCTCATTCATGGTATTGAAGTCCAGAAATTCAGAGGCATACAGACAAGGGAAGAATCCTTCTTCCTTGTATATGAGGGCTTAGAAGAAGTTTTGCCAATGACATTTTCATGATAGGAAGATAGCTCTTTGAAAGATATTATCACAAAAGAAGTGGCCTCTGCCCTAGAAGGGATATACACAGTATATCCATCTATCTCAGAACACCTGATAAAGCAAAGTATAAATGAATAAAAGGTCACAGTGCAAACCAAGTACATGAATTCAATTATCCAATGCAATAAGTATTTATTACTACTGTATGTAAAGCATTCAATGTATTATGTTATAGGGTTGCAAAGACCAAGAAAGAAAATATGACTGCCTCAAGAAGCTTGAATTCTATTGAATACCAAAAGGACCACATTTTTTTGAAGCCAAAAGGATACTGTATCACACATTTTAGATCTGGAAGGAACCTTAAAACACATCTACTCCAATTTTCTCATTCGACAGAGGAGTAAACTGAAGCCAAGATGAAGAAAGTGACTTGCCCAAGGTCTTTCAGGTATAAGTTGAAGACTTTCTACAGACACAATCAGGAAACTTTTCCTCAAACAGATAAATTTATTTTTTAAACAAATCATTTTTCTTTTCTTTTCAATTCCAAATTTCAATACAGATTTAAATGGAAAGGAAAGACATAGCAGCTTCAATGGGTTTCCTTTTCATCTTTGCAGATGACTAAAATTTCCATTTATCGATAATAGCCCTAGTCTCACACTTGAGCTTTAGTCACAGGCGCCAGCTGCCTATTATATGTACATTTCTTTTATTACTTCTTTTTTTTTTTTGCTATATAATTGCCTTTTTACTTTCTTTTTTTTTTACACAGTAACATTAATATTGTATTATTATTGTATCCAATGTGAATGACTTAGCAATTTTCAACAGTACAATGATCCAAGGCAATCCTAAATGGTATCCATCTCCAGAGAAAGAACTGATGGAGTCTGAGTACAGATTGAAGCATGCTATTTTTCATTTTCTGTGTATGTGTGTGTGTGTGTGTGTGTCTGTGTGTGTGTGTGTGTGTGTGTAGGGGGTTTGGGAGGGTCAATGTTTTCTTTCATTATGACTAATATGGAAATGTTTTTGCATGTTTGCACATGTGTAACTGATATCAAATTGTTTACCATCTCAGGGAGGGAGGAGGGGAGGAAAGGAGAGAATGTGGAACTCAAGATTTTACAAAATAAATGTTAAAAATTGTTTTACATGCAATTGGGAAAAAATAAAATATTATTATAGGAGTAACACTTGAATCATTTGTGGTCCTGATTGTGGCTCCTCAGTACTTGATTTCTTTCAAACTGGCTGTTTGCAAATACTTTTTTTTAAAATTTTATTTATTTATTTATTTTTCTTTAACTTTTAAGATTTATTTTCACAAAATTTTGGGTTACAAATTTTCTCCCCTTTTATCACCTCCCCCCCCAAACCCAAGCATTCTTATTGCCCCTGTGATCAATCTGCTCTCTCCTCTATCCTCCCTCCCTGCCCTTGTCTCCGTCTTCTCTTTTGTCCTCTAGGGACCAATAGCGTTCTTGACCCCTTAACCTGTATTTCTTATTTCCCAGTGGTAAGAACATTATATTTGATCCTAACACTTTGAGTTCCAACTTCTTTAGCTCCCTCCCTCTCCACCCCTTCCCCTTGGAAGACAAGCAATTCAATATAGGCCAAATCTGTGTAGTTTTGCAAATGATTTCCATACTAGTTGTGTTGTATAGGACTAACTATATTTCCCACCATCCTATCCTGTCCCCCATTACTTCTATTCTCTTATGATCCTTTCCCTCCCCATGAGTGTCGACCTCGGATTCCATTCTCCTCCCCATGCCCTCCCTTCCATCCTCCCCCCCCACCCTGCTTGTGCCCCTGTCCCCCACTCTCCTGTATTATGAGATAGGTTTTCCTATCAAAATGAGTGTGTATTTTATTCTTTCCTTTAGTGGAATGTGATGAGATAGACCTCATGTTTTTCTCTTGCCTCCCCTCTTTATCTCTCCACTAATAAGTCTTTTGCTTGCCTCTTTTATGAGAGATAATTTGCCCCATTCAACTTCTCCCTTTCTCCTCCCAATATTTCTCTCTCACTGCTTGATTTCATTTTTTTTTAAGATATGATCCAATCCTCTTCAATTCACTCTGTGCACTCTGTCTCTATTTATGTGTGCATGTGTGCATGTGTGTGTGTGTACTCCCACCCAGTACCCAGATACTGAAATGTTTCAAGAGTTACAAATATTGTCTTTCCATGTAGGAATGTAAACAGTTCAACTTTAGTAAGTCCCTTATGACTTCTCTTTGCTGTTCACCTTTTCATGGTTCTCTTCATTCTTGTGTTAGAAAGTCAAATTTTCTTTCCAGCTCTGGTCTTTTCATCAAGAAAATTTGAAAATCCTCTATTTCATTGAAAGACCATTTTTTCTCCTGAAGTATTATACTCAGTTTTGCTGGGTAGGTGATTCTTGGTTTTAGTCCTAGTTCCTTTGACTTCTGGAATATCCTATTCGATTCCCTTCGATCCCTTAATGTAGAGGCTGCTAGATCTTGTGTTATCCTGATTGTATTTCCACAATACTTGAATTGTTTCTTTCTAGCTGCTTGCAATATTTTCTCTTTCACCTGGGAATTCTGTAATTTGGCCACAATGCTCCTAGGAATTTCTCTTTTTGGATCTCTTTCATGCAGTGTTCTGCGGATTCCTTGAACATTTATTTTGCCCTCTGGTTCTAGAATCTCAGGGCAGTTTTCCTTGATAATTTCATGGAAGATGATGTCTAGGCTCTTCTTTTGATCATGGTTTTCAGGTAGTCCCAGAATTTTTACATTGTCTCTCCTGATTCTATTTTCCAAGTCAGTTGTTTTTCCAATAAGATATTTCACATTATCTTCCATTTTTCGAATCTTCTTGCTATGTTCTGTGATATCTGTCTTTCTCATAAAGTCCTTAGCGTCCATCTGTGCCATTCTAGTTTTGAAAGATCTATTTTCTTCAGTGAGCTTTTGAATCTCCTTTTCCATTTGGCTAATTCTGTTTTTGAAAGCATTCTTCTCCTCACTGGCCTTTTGAACCTCTTTTGCCAATTGAGTTAGGCTAGTTTTCAAGGTGTTAACTTCTTCAACATTTTTTTGGTTCTCCTTTAGCAGGGAGCTGATCTGCTTTTCATGCTTCTCTTTCATCCCTCTCATTTCTCTTCCCAGTTTTTCCTCCACCTCTCTAACTTGATTTTCAAAATTTTTTTTGAGCTCTTCCATGGCCTGAGCCCATTGGGTGGGCTGGGACACAGAATCCTTGATTTCTGTGTCTTTGCCTGATGGTAAGCATTGTTCTTCCTCGTCAGAAAGGAAGGGAGGAAGTGTCTTTTCTCCAAGAAAGTGCCCTTCAATAGTTTTATTTCTTTTCCTTTTCTGGGCATTCTCCCCAGCCAGTGGCTTGACCTCTGAATATTCTCCTCACACCCACCTCGCCTCCTGGTCCTCCCAGCCAGCGTTTGGGGACTGAGATTCAAATGCTGCTTCCCGCCTTAGGGCTTTTGGCGGGGGCAGGGCTGCTATTCAGTGTGAGAATTAAGTTCAGATGGTCAGGTCGGGGCAGGGCTGCCTCTCAGGCACAGTTCCCTCAGGGGGTTTATGCACAGACCTTCCACAATGGATCCAGGCTCCCGCCCGCTTGGGGAGCCCCTGTCTGCAACCGCCTCTCAGCTTCTATCTCCCAGGGGGGCCCGAGCCATGGGGGCACCCCACTCCCCTCTCGACCCGCCAAAGAGACTCACCGACTCTCGTCACCTGTGGGTGGGGGGGCTTGTGCGGCCGCTGGAGATCCCGTCTCTGAAGCCTGCTCGGATCTGTACCTCTCGGAGCCACGGCCGCCGCAGGTCTGGGCTGGGCTCCGCGTCTGCAGCGCAACGGACCTTTTGCGAGAGGTTTGCAGGTCCCTCTGAGGGTGGAGGGACCCGCGTGGCCGCTGGAGATCCCGTCCCCATAGCCCACTCGGTTCTCTTCCTCACGGTGTCGCGGCTGCTGCAGGGCTGCACTCAGCTCCCAGTCCCGGTGCCCAGTCCACAGCGCGAAGGATCCCCCGCGAGAGGTTTGCAGGTCCCTCCGGAACAGAAATCTCCCTCTCTCCAATATTCTGTGGCCTCTGGGTGCAGAATTCACCGTGAGTTGGTCCCCTCTAGCCGTTCTGTGGGTTGTGGTTTCGGAGCTATGTGTATGTGCGTCTTTCTACTCCGCCATCTTGGCTCCGCTCCCCGCCTTTTTACTTTCTTATTTCATTTTTTTTTATTTTTTATTTTTAACACAGTTCATATCACATAAAACAATTCCAAGTTTTGGTCAGGTGACACTTCTCTTAAAGCAATTACAATATAGACCACAAACGAATTTTTTTTAACATTAACCGAGACACAAATAATAACTATGTATGGTAACTTCACAAGCCCTTGACCTGATTGTCTCGACACTATTGCTAAGAATTAAAGGCCCCTAACATTGTTGTTGGTCTAAAGTCCTAAGCCTAATAACTTAATTTTAGACTTAACTTCAGATGTTCCCTTACAAACAATCTATAATTTAATGGATCTGGTATTAAGCTTAGAAACCTATTGATTGTAGGAAATTGCCACTAAAAATAGGGACATTGAAGAGAACCAATATCTCCTCAACTTCACCTCAATTCCAGGCGGGAGTAGATTGTCAACTTGCATTCAGTCAGGCTTAAAGTCTGCCAGGTATCAGTGGGGAAATTGAGTTAGGAGACTCCTACCTCAACCCAGGCTGAACAGCCACTCTCCCACTCTTCCCATGAGATCACCTTTTGAAGTTCATACCAGCATCTCATAGGCTTACTGGCATCATAGATTGGAGGCTCAGACCGCCTTTCTTGCTGTCCATACCTGGAGTTAGACTCAGAGGAACAGTCAGTTAATAGTCCCATAGAATCTTAAAATAGCAAGTTCCAATAACCAGGTTTCAGATATGACTATAATTTCACATTGGCTAAGGAACATCTTTTGAGGTAAGTCTTAAGTGGTTCAGATGACTTACTATACATGTTCTAGTTTCTGATTAAATAACAAACATAAAATCAAATTTACCATTAAAACCTTAACTTTTCCATCAATGCCAAATTGTACCCCAAGTTACCTGGCTCTAGGAAAATTAGACTAAAATTCTTTACCCCAAACTAAAGATGTCTATGATTTAGTCTCAGTAATTAATTCAGTCAATTGTTTTAATACTAATTGCTTTTACATCACTTTGTAACATGTCCAATTTTTCTCCCCATCTCATTTTCTCCCCTCCCCCACTCCCTAATACCTTGCATTATGATTACCCCTTCCCTCAATGCACCCTCCCTTCTATCACACCCCACCTTTCCCTTATCTCCATCTTCTCTCTTTTCTTGTAGGGCAAGATAAATTTCTATACCCCATTACCTGTGTTTCTTATTTCTCTGACATATGCAATAATAGTTCTCAACACTCGTTTCTAATATTTTGAATTCCAACTTCTCTCCCTCCCTATACATCCCCACTGAGAAGACAAGGAACTCGATACAGACTAAATATGTGTCGTTTTGCAAAAGACTTCCATAATAATCATGTTGTGTAATACTAATTATATTGCCCTCTATCCCACTCTATCCCCCCTTGTTTTTTTATTCCCTCATTTGACCTTGTCCCTTCCCAAAAGTGTTTATTTCTAGTTACTTTCTTCTCCCATTTGCCCTCCTGTCTATCATTCCCCTCACCCCACTTGTCACCTCCTCCCCTACTTTCCTGTAGTGTAAGATAGATTTTCATACCAAATTTAGTAAGCATGTAATTCCCTCCTTAAGCCATATGTGGAGAGAGTAGCTTCCCTTTTATCCCCTCCCCTTCTCCCTTTTCTCCTCCATTGAACAAAATTTTTCTTATCTCTTTTACAAGTTATATTCTGCCCCATTGCATTTCTCCCTTTCTCCTCCAAGTATTTTCCCCCCTCACCCCTTACTTATTATTTTATTTATTTTTTGTGGATATTATCTCTTCTGATTCAACACAACCTGTACTCTCTGTCTATATATGTGTGTATGTGTGTGTGTCTGTGTGTGTGTCTGTGTGTGTCTGTGTGTATGTATGTACAATCCCTTTACCTACCCAAATACTGAGAAAAGTCTCAAGAGTTACAAATATTTTCTTTCCATGTAGGAATGTAAGCAGGCCAGCTTCAGAAAGTCTTTTACGATTTCTCTTTCCTGTTTACCTTTTCATGCCTTTCTTGATTTTTGTGTTTGAAAGTCACATTTTCTCTTCAGTTCTGGCTTTTTCATTATGAATTCTTGAAAGTCCTCTATATCACTGAATGACCATTTATTCCCTTGAAGCACTATACTGAGTTTTGCTGAGTAGGTGATTCTTGGTTTTAATCCTGGTTCCTTTGACTTCTAGAAGATCCTATTCCAAGCCCTTCCATCCCTTAATGTTGAAGCTTCCAGATCCTTTGTGTTCCTGATTGTATTTCCACAATACTCAAATTGTTTCTTTCTAGCTACTTACAATATTTTCTCCTTGACCTGAGAACTCTGAAATTTGGCCACAATATTCCTAGGAGTTTCTTTCTTCGGGTCTCTTTCAGGAGGTGATTGGTGGGTTCTTTCAATATTTATTTTTCCCTCTTGTTCTAGAATATCAGGACAGTTTTCCTTGATAATTTCATGAAAGATGATGTCTAGGCTCTTTTTTTGATAGTGGATTTCAGGTAGTCCTATAATTTTTAAACTGTCTCTCCTGGATCTATTTTCCAGGTCAGATGTTTCACATTATCTTCTGTTTTTTGAAAGTTTTGGTTTTGTTTACTAACTGCTTGGTTTATCTCATACTCATTAGCTTCCATGAATTCAATTCTCTCTTTCAAAGAACGATTTTGTTCAGTGAGCTTTTGAACCTTCTCCTCCATTTGGCTAATTCTGCTTTTTAAAGCCTCCTTCTCCTCATTGGCTTTTTGGACCTCTTTTTCCAATTGAATTAGCCTCTTTTTAAAGGTGTTATTTTCCTTAGCATTTCTTGGTTCTCCTTTAGCAAGCTGCTAACTCTCTTTTCAAGCTCTTCTATTGCCTGAGTCCAATTTAAGTTCAGTTTGGAGGCCCTGGAGGCCGGAGCCTTGACTTTCTGTGACAGTATGCTTTGTTCTTCCTCATTTGAAAGGATGCACGGAGACATCTGTTCACCAAGAAAGTAACCTTCTATGATCTTATTTTTTTTCCCCTTTTTTGGGCATTTCCCCAGCCAGTTATTTGACTTATGAATCCTTTGTCAAGAGGATGGTCCTATTGCCCCTCTTCTCCCTGGTATCATGTTCAAGGCTGAGATTTGACTTAGCTGCTCGTTTTCCCCTGGCCTTTTGGTGGGGGTGGGACCATCACTCAGGGCTAAGGTTTAGATCAGCTGCTCCCTACTCCCAGAGGCTTTAAGCTGAGCTGCCTGGACAATGGATCCAGGTTGATTCCTGGCCTTCCGCGCCTTCTTGCAGGCTGCTGCTGCTGTTGCTGCCATCGCCTGGGGCTATTGCTGGATGAACCCCATTCCCCTCTCGCTCAGTTGGGAAAGCCCTCCTACACTTATCTTTAGAGCATTCTTTGTTGCTTGTGGGTTGAGGTATCTGGGACCCTCCCTGCTGAGAACTCTGCCCCAGAGGTCTGTTCAGGTCCTGTTCCTTCCAGTGTAGCGTGGCTAGCACTGGGCTCTGCTCTGCTTAGCGTTCTCTAAAGTAGACCTTTCCTGTTAGCCTTCTAGGTTACCTTTGGCTGGAAATCTCTTTCGCTCTGTTGTTCTGTGGCTTCTTCTGCTGTAGAATTTATTGAGAGTCATTTTTTACAGTATTTTGTGGGCTGTTGGGGAAGCGCTAGAGTATATGCGTTTTTCTACTCTGCTATCTTGGCTCCACCCCCCATAAATCTATACGTAAATCTCTAACTCAATATACTATGGACAGATCCAAATCAACTTGTCTGAAAGTGTACTCATTCTTATCCATATTCTAGACTTCCTTTTCACTTAAAGTTTCCACCATCCTTCTAGATATCCATTTTTGCCACTTTGGCATCATCTTTAATTCTTCACTCTTCCTCACTCTGATGTATCCCCAATCTTGTTCCTGTTTCTAATTTTCACCTTCTGTTTTGGGTGTACGTATATTCATGTATAAGTAATTTATATACACACATATATACTTTTCACACACACACACACACATATACACAAACATATACAAGAGGCAGCATGACATAGTACATAGAGAGCCAGCCTCAAAAATAGGAAAATCTCAGTTCAAATCCTGCCTCTAACACATATTGACAGAGTGACATTTTGTAAGTTGCTTAACCTATCAGTGCTCTAGACAATCAGCATTGGTAGAATTTTGCACACATTCCTTATTAGCAATGAAATCATAAGTACAGTCTTCACACACACACACACACACACACACACACACACACATTTTGTCTTTGTATCCCCAGGGCGTTGCATAGGGCCTGGCACACATAGTTGGTGTTTCGTAAATGTTTCTTGACCAATAAATGTAGCACCTCCTCCAGAGAGAGAAAGAATGGGGTGGATCTACAGAGACTTTTCTGTTCATCTTAAAATGGATTCTTTGTTGTTCAATCACTTCAGTCACGTCTGACTTTTTGTGATCCCATTTGGGGTTTTCTTGACAAAGATAGTGAAGTGGTTCATCATGTCCTTTTCCATCTCATTTTACAGATGAAGAAACTGATGAAAACAGGGTGAAGTGACTTGCCCAGAGTCACGCAGAGAGTAAGTGTCTGAGGCCAGATTTGAACTCAGGAAGATTCCTGACTCCATGCCCAGCACTCTGTCCACTACAGTGTCACCTAGCTGCTCCAGGGAATTCCTTAGCTATACTGGATATGAGAGGAGGCTCAAGAAGAAGGCAAGATCTCTGCTCAGGGTAGGTAAGGCCTGCTAGTATTAAGGCCCAACTCTAATGCTGTATCTATTTTCCCTGCCAGGTTGAATTATCTTTGGATGAGCAAAGTAAGAATAGAAATGGTTAACAGAAAGGTAAGTTTGGACATGGTAGATCCTGGTAGCTACTCTCAATGAGTTGAAATCACCAGGCTCAGATGAACAATAACTCAAAGTACTGAAAAAACTGGAAGATATGGAGACACTATCACTGTTTATCAATGATCCTCATAAAAAAGGAAGGATGCTGCAGGAAATAAAGAAAAAAGAAAGGAAGGAAGGAAGGAAGGAAGAAAAGGAGGAAGGAAGGAAGGAAGGAAGGAAGGAAGGAAGGAAGGAAGGAAGGAAGGAAGGAAGGAAGGAAGGAAGAAGGATGTATGTGCAAAGAATAAGTCAGTAAGCTTAACACTGATTCCTGGAAAAATTCTAGTATATATTTTTAGGGAGGGTTGAGAATCCTTTGATAGCAGAACAGTGAGCACAAAGTCACCGTGTCTTGATGAAGAGCAGATCATGCCAGACTATGCTCTTTTTCCTTTTGGAAAAGGTTCCTAAACTCAAGTGAATGATATAATTACCATACACTTAGATGTCAACAAAGTATTTAACAAATTCTCTCCCACTACCTTTGTGGAAAAGACGGAGTTGGGTGAGATGGGCTAGATGCTAATTCTATCAAGACAATCACTTACTGAGGATATTTTTGATCTGACATCACTTGGTGGTCTCTCCCACCTCTGAGATTCTGTGATTCTATACCCTGGGATAGGAGAAGAAAGAAAGAAGTTCAAATTAAAATGGGGAAACCAAACTAATTCAGTGCCAACACATTGCTCATTTTGCTGTCACCGAGTACTATTTTGCTGTGATTTTTAAAAATCACATAACATTTTTTCCTTTCTTTTCCCTGTTTTGTTGTTGTTGTTGTTGTTATTGTTGATGGAATAAGGCTAATGTGGAAATAAATTTGTTTTTCACGACTTCATAATTGTAATCAGTTTTGTATTTCTTCCCTTTTCAATGGGTAGATAAGGGGGCAGGGAGAGACAGAGAATCTAGAACTGAAAATAAAATAAAATTGAATCTAAAGTCATATTAGATCTTCATTTATGAAATTTGTGCTTATGCCAGAGTCGGCACATAATAATAAAATCTGTAGGAATGTAGTTAGACTGAAACTGTTTTTATCCCTATTTATAACCCATTCCGATTAGGATGTTTATTCTACATGCAGCTGGTGCTTAAGAAATGTGTTCTGAATGAATGTTAAAGGAATGAATGGACTATGTTTCTATAAATTTATGCATTTCAAATTGTGTTAAGGGTAGACATGGATTCTTTGATCACAGACAAAATTGATCATTTTTTTTTTACTATTTAGCCTCTGGTGACTCTAAATTGAATCTATCTGAAAATTATTTACTTTTGATTCTCTGATATAGCAACATTTTTCCAAGGGGGCCAAGGCATACTATTCTGCCGGTAATGATAATAAATTAGATGATTAATGATATACCTTAGAAGATTTTCATCTGACTATCTAGGAACAGGTTATAATGTAAATAATTCTTCTAGGAAATGTATTCATTAAGAGGTGATTTTCTACAATAATTTTTAGGCATAATATAAACATCAGTTCAGGCAGTTAGAAGAAGAAACTTTTAAAAGGAAAAAAAAGGTTAAAAGGCATCAACTCAAGAAAAGGGAGTTGTGTGGGGGCAGGATGAGTGAGATGAATCATTTGAATTCCAATCAGACATTCATTGGCACTTTGAGATGTTATTAAGGTGCTCTGTCCTTAGAATCTTGCCTTTTAATTAAGACCACTGCCCTTCAATGATTGACGAGATGTTCAGTGTGACTCTAGTTAAAGTCCCTAGGGTGACTTGTTTGGGAACTCCAAAAAATCCCTCAACTCCATTCTGAATGTTCCCCACCCCCATCTGTTATTTCTTAGCTTAGTCCTGGAAATCCATTCTTAGCACTTCTCTAGACAATATATCTTTTGCGGCTTTCAAATCCAAGATGATCAAATTGGAAAATACTATTTTTTTCTTCCAAAGAAGAAGTGGATAACTGTGGAGTCTCTTATGAGTCCCATTTTCCAATTTCCAAGTCAATTTCAGTGCCTGGGATCAGTGTTTGATGGAAGCTTGAGAAACTGAAATTCCTCTTGAACTGAGCCTTTTCCCTAGGCCTTCCTTATTTCACTTTAACTATATGTTGGAAGGACAACTACTGAAACTGAAACCATCATTTACCCTCCAAACTAAAAACTCATATTGGTGGCCCCCATTTTCTTCCAAGCTCAGAATGGTATAAATGGAATTATATTAATTCCTGGGAGATGTAAGTAGGTAAAAAGGCAAATGGATCCCCTTAATCAAAGCAACCACTCTATATCCAGTGTTCAAAGAAGGACATCTGTTACTCCCCTTCACAAGTTTTCTAGGTAACTGCAACTATTTTTTGGTAAATACTGGGGACTTAAAAAATCAATGAATAATCACTGCAGTTTGGGGGCTCCATAAGGAATTTCTGTAAGAGCATAGATGATATTAGAGAATATCCAGTTGGAGGACAGATGCCTCTGCCCTGGCATCCAAGGTCAGAATTCATTGTGGTTACTCACAAAAATATCCCCAGCTTTTTGACCTGGATATTTGCCTTCAGAAACATAACTTTTTTCCAGACCACCCTCACCTCTCACCTTGAGCTATGGCAGGTGTTCTTTTGATGGTTCTGACACTAGTAAATAACATATGGAGAAAAGTGTGATGTGGAGGGGAAAGGATGCACAATGGCTGGGCAATAACATGTGGAAACAGTGATGTGTATTATTTTAAAGATGGAATATACTTATTAAAGATCTAGTAGGAAAGGCAACATTGTGAAGTGACAAGAGGGTCAGTCTTAGAGACAGGAAGGCTTGAGTTTATTTCCTAGCTCTGATTCATACTTGCTGCATTAGCAGGAGCAAATTGTTTAATTTCTCAGTGCCTTAGGCATAACTGTGCATTATTAATGAATTACTCATTTGTTCTGGTGGTATTAATTTGCATATATCAATGATGTCATGAGGCAAAACCAAACCTCCCTGCCCCTTATACCACACCCTCCTCAGGAGTTTATTTAGAACTCTATTTAAGTTGGTTTCTAATCTTTCAAGTGTAAGGACCTCTTTTTAATATAAACAATTTCACAGATTCACTTATGACAGTAACTCCACTACTGATAACCCTTTATCGAGAAAAGAAATGATGACAAAAAGCTAATAGTAATAGTTTCAAATAAATGTATATTTTATTACTCATACTAGCATCTATATCCATTTGGAAACTGTTAACTCAGATTTGGAAACTAGAAACACAAATGGGGAGATCCATATTTATCCTTTTACAGAAGGCATGTTTGGATATTTATTTCTATGAGTTATGCTTCATATTCTGTTAGTAAAAAATGCCACTGGTTAGGGCACATAAGAGATCACAGACCCCCTTTCCATTTGAAGTATGGAAACAAGATGATGCTCACTTTCTTCTGTGAGTTCAAAGGTCATGAAAATAGTGGAATTCAGTTTGAGGGAAGATGCCAAATTGAAAGATGGCAGTTTTACCTCCTTGATTGCTAAAGCATTCATCTCTCTGTGTTATCCTCAGGGCTCAGTAGTTTGGCTACTACTTCAGTTGAACATCCCAGTGTCTTTGTGAAAGGGGCTGTTATGATGATTCACAAGAGAGGGAGAGTTGAGAAAGTAATGTCAGAGGTCAATAGCAAGGCAGGACAAGTTAAACTTCCATTTCCCTCTGTGCTCTTAGTTTCATGAATAGAGCTAAATGAGATGAAAGTTCCTTCTAATAACACAGTTTCATGACTTCGTATGCTACTGGATTTTTGGAAAGAATGGATTATCTTTCCATCGTCAAATAGATGACCAAATTGAACAGAGGGAGCACAGCCTACATCGTAACAGATGCTTTCTAAAATGTATCTTATTTACGTGTTTTATTTTATTTTTAAATTAATATTTATTCTCTTTTCCTCTCACCTTCTCCCTATTAAAAGGAAAAATATGATTATAACTAATCTGTATAGTCAAGGAAAATTAATTCCTGTATTGGCCATGTCCAAAAATGTGTGTATCATTCTACATCTTAAGTATATTTACCTCTCTTTTAGGATCTGGGTAGCACAGTATACCGTTGATCCTCTGGAATCCTGGTTGGTCATGGCATTTATCAGAATTCTTAAGTCTTTCCAAGTTATTTTTCTTTATAATGTCATTATTTTATAACTTGTTCTTCGTGATTTTTATTACTGAACTCGGTATCAATTCATACAAGTCAACTCACGTTTCTCTCAAACGATCCCTTTAATCATTTCCCATAGCACAATAGCATTCCATTACATTAATATATCATAATTGGTCCAGTCATTCCCAATTGATGGGTATTCACTTAGTTTCCAGTTCTTTGCTACCACAAAAAAAGTGGTTATAAATACTTGTGTTCATTTGGGTCCTTTTCTCTTTCTTTTATATCTTTAGGGTATAAGCCTAGTTTGGTAACTCCTTGAAAATGACTCCAAATTATTTTCCAGAATGGCTACACCAATTCACAGCTTCATGAATATTGAACGAATATGTCTGTTTTCCCATGGCTTCTCCAAAGTTTATGATTTTTCTTTTTCATCATATCAGTCTGGAAGGTGTGAGGTATAACCTCAGAGATACTTTAATTTGTATTTATTTATTAGAGATTTGGAGAATTTTTTCATATGGCTATTTAATAGCTTGATTTCTTCTTTTGAAAACTGCCTGTTCATGTCCTTTGGGCATTTGTCCATTGGGGGACGGTTTCTAATTTGCCTTTTCAGTGTTAATGTAACCCACCATGGGGCTATATAGCCACTACCAACACAGTACATGCTCACTAGTAGCTTGACAACACGTTCTTTATTTCATTAAGATCCAAAATTATCACAGATTTAGAAGTGAGTGGTGCTTTGGGGGTCACATAGTCCAATTCTCTCATTTTATAAATGAGTAAATTGAGAAAGAAATTAAATTGTTTACCTAAGGAAACAGCGATAGCAAGTTATAGAACTGGAATTTGAACTCACGTCCCCTCTCACAATAGACAGCTATTGTATCCTCATTAAGTCTTCTCCAAGATAAATATTCCCAGCTCCTCAAAGTGATGCATTTGATATTCATGGAACTGCGGAAACAGTACCTTGATCAGGTTGTTGTTGTTGTGATCGTCCTTCGTTTTTTTATTTTATTTTGTGTGTGTGTGTATGTGTGTGTGTATGTATGTACAATCTCTCCATCTACCAAAATACTGAGAAAAGATTCAAGAGTTATAAATATCTACTTTTCCATGTAGTAATGTAAACAATTCAGCTATAGAGAGTCTTTTATGATTTGTCTTTTCTGTTTTACCTTTTCATGCTTCTCTTGATTCTTGTCTTGGGAAGTCAAATTTTCTATTACATATCTGCTCTTTTCCTCAGTATGAATGATTGAAAGTCCTCTGTATCATTGAATGACCATTTATTCCCTTGAAGTATTATACTCAGATTTGCTCGGTAGGTGATTCTTGATTTCAATTCCAGTTCCTTTGACTTCTGAAATATCCCATTCCAAGCCCTTTGATCTCTTAACGTTTAAGCTGCCAGATCCTGTGTTATCCTGATTGTATTTCCACAATACTCAAATGGCTTCTTTCTAGCTGCTTGCAGGATTTTCTCCTTGATCTGGGAACTCTGAAATTTGGTCACAATATTCCTAGGAGTTTCTCTGTTTCAGTCTCTTTCAGGAGGTGATCAGTGGATTCTTTCAATACATATTTTGCTCTCTGGTTCTAGAATATCAGGGCAGTTTTCCTTGATAATTTCACTGAAGATAATGTCTAGGCTCTTTTTTTGATCATGGCTTTCAGGTAGTCCCATAATTTTTAAATTGTTTCTCCTGGATCTATTTTCCAGGTCAGTTGTTTTTCCAGTGAGATGTTTTCACATTATCTTCTGTTTTTTCAAATTTTTGGTTTTGTTTACTAACTGCTTGGTTTAACTCATACTCATTCATTTCCCTGAACCCAATTCTCTCAATGAATTATTTTATTCAGTGAACTTTTGAACCTTCTCCTCCATTTGGCTAATTCTGCTTTTTAAAGCCTCCTTCTCCTCATTGGCTGTTTGGACCTCTTTTTCCAATTGAGTTAGCCTCTTTTTAAAGCTGTTATTTTCCTCAGCATCTTTTTCGTTCTCCTTTAGTAAGCTGCTAACTTGTTTTTTAAGGTCTTCTATTGCCTGAGTGCAATTTAAGTTCCCTTTGGAGGCCCTGGAGGCAGAGGCCTTGACTTCCTCTGACAGTATGCCTTGTTCTTCCTCATCTGAAAGGATAGGGGGAGACACCTGTTCCCCAAGAAAGTAACCTTCTATGGTCTTATTTTTTCCCTTTTTGGGACATTTTCCCAGCCAGTTACTTGACTTCTGAGTTTTTTCTCCACCACTGGGGGCTCAGATTCAGATGAGTTGCTCCAAACCCTCAGGGGCTTTAGTCTGGGGCAGGACTGCTATTCAGTGTGAGATTAAGATCCGCTGCTCAGGTGGGGACTGGGCCACCACACAGGGCTCAGTTCCCTCGGGGGTTTATGATGAGACCTTCAACAATGGATTCAGGCTACTGCCTGCTTTTACACAATAGGCCGCTCCATGGAATCTCTCTGAAACTGAGGCCTAGAGTTTGTAATGAACATTGTATGTGAACCCACAAGTGTCAAAGGACAAAAAGTGAGAAGTCCTTCAAATGCTTCAAAATCTAAACCCTTTATGTGACTCTAAAATAAACTAAGCTCTAGAAAGATAGATAGCCAAGTTTAAGATCACTAACTATATCCTAAATTTCAAAATATCAAGGCTTTTCAAAGCTTTTGAGCCAGGCCCCTGCTGTAAAATTAGAATAAAATATAGAAAAGGGAGCTTGAAGGATCTACCTGTCATCACTTAGAGGTTTTTAGGCCTAGAGAAAAGAGGACCTTAAGGGCATTTACAGTGGAGGTCCCTCTATTCATTAACAGTGAAACTGAGGCTTGGAGTGCTGAGTGACCATTGTAGGTGTTCCCCCTAGTGTCCAAGTACAAAAATGATTAGTATTTCGAATTCCTCAAAATCTGAACCCTTTATGTGACTTAAAGGAAACTGAGGCCTAGATGCTGGATAGCCAACTTGAAGATCACAAACAACATCCTAGGATTAGAAATGTCAAGATTTTGCAAAGCTTTTGAACCAGACCCCTGCTGTGAATGAAGAGTAAAATGTAGAAAAGGGAGCTTGAGGGACCTGACTGTGATCAAAGAGAGCCTAGAGAAAACAGGACCTTGTAAGTCTAGAGAAAACAGGACCTTAAAGGCATTTTCAGTAGAGGCCCCTCAATGCATTCTGCTGGAAAATGAGGCCTATGGAGCTGTATGAACAATGTGTGGCACCCACAAGTTTGAAAGGACAAAAAGTTACAAGTCTTTTAGAGTCCTCAGCATCCAAACCACTTATGTGACTCTAAAAGAAACAGAGTTTAGTGGGGTGGAGCCAAGATGGTGGAGTAGAAAGACGCACATACTCTAGCTCTTTCCCCACAGCCCATAAAATACCTGTAAAAAGTGACTCTCAACAAATTCTAGAGCAGCAGAAGACACAGAACAATAGAGCGAAAGAGATTTCCAGCCCAAAGTAGCCTGGAAGGCTGACAGGAAAGGTCTATCGCATGGGGAGTAGAGTGAAGCACAGCTCAGACTTGGCTGTGAAGCACTGGGAGGAACAGGACCTTAACAGGCATCGGGAAGGAATCTCCAGCATCAGTGGTGGTTCTCAGATTCCTCAACCCACAAACATCAGACAACTTCAAAGGTTAGTGACAAAGCTTCTGTAACTAGGTGAAAAGGGAGCAGGGTCCACCCCTAGCCCTGGCCACACGTGGTGTTGGCAGAGGCAGCAGCAGCAGCAGCAGTGGTGGCTGTAGCTGCAACGGCAGGAGGCAGCAGCATCCATTTGTGGAGGCCTTAGCCTAAAGCCCCTGGGGGAACTGAGTCACTGATCTTGGTCTCAGCCTTGAGTGATGACCCTCCCTCTGCCTAAAGCCCCTGAGGGAATTAAGCAGCTGATCTGAATCTCAGCCTTGAGCCCGGGCCCAGGAGTGAGGAAGAGCTCTGGCTTGCCTGAGCTGGAGGTGGTTATGGAGAAGGAATTCTACTACTCACAGATTCTGGGCAGAAAAGTTTTTAGTTGCTCCTAGGCCAGTGCACAGGCAAGGAGAGGAGTAAAATCCTTTCCCCTGATGGTACCACCATGGAGGAACTGAGAACTTTCAAGTCCCCAGAGTCTACCCTTCCCTTGACAAAGGACTCAAAAGTCAAATAACTGGATGGGAAAATGCCCAAAAAAGGGGAAAAATAAGACTGTAGAATGTTTCTTTCTTGGTGAACACATATTTTCTTCCATCCTTTCAGAAGAGGAAAAATAATGTATACCTTCAGAAGAAGTCAAGGTTTCCAAACCCCCCAAAATAAATATGCAATGGTTTCAGGCCATGGAAGAGCTCAAAAAGGATTTTGAAAATCAAAGAAGAGAGGTGGAGGAAAAATTGGGAAGAGAAAGAGAGTGATGTAAGAAAATCATTAAAAGCAAGTCAACAGCTTCTAAAGGAGAACCAAAAAAATGTTGATGAAAATAACGTCTTTAAAAATAGGCTAACTCAAATGGCAAAAAAGATCCAAAAAGCCAATGAGGAGAAGAATGCTTTAAAAAACAGAATTAGCCAAATGAGAAAGGAGGTTGAAAAGTTCAGTGATAAAAATAGTTCTTTAAAAATTAGAATGGAGCAGATGGAAGCAAATGACTTTATGAGAAACCAAGAAATTACAAAACAAAACCAAAAGAATGAAAAAATAGAAGACAATGTGAAATATCTCACTGGAAAAAACAAATGACCTGGAAAATAGATCCAGAAGACACAGTTTAAAAATTATGGGACTACCTGAAAGCCATCATCAAAAAAAGAGCCTAGACATCATCTTTCATGAAATTATCAAGGAAAACTGCCCTGAGATTCTAGAACCGGAAGGCAAAACAAATACTGAAAGAATCCACCCATCACCTCCTGAAAGAGAGTAAAAAAGACAAACTCCTAAGAGTATTGTAGCCAAATTCCAGAATTCCCAGGTCAAGGAGAAAATATTGCAAGTAACTAGAAAGAAATAACTCTAGTATTATGGGAAAACAATCAGGATAACACAGGATCTGGCAGCTTTTACATTAAAGGATCAAAGGGCTTAGAATATGATATTCCAGAAGTCAAAGGAACTAGGATTAAAACCAAGAATCACCTACCCAGTAAAACTGAGTATCATACTTCAGGGGAAATGATGGTCATTCAATGAAATAGAGGGCTTTCAAGCATTCTTGATGAAAAGATGAGAGCTGAAAAGAAAATTTGACTTTCAAACACAAGAATCTAGAGAAGCATGAAAAGGTAAAGAGGGACTTACTAAAATTGAATTGTTTACATTCCTACATGGAAAGATAATGTTTGCAACTCTTGAAACTTTTCTCAGTATTTAGGTAGTTGGAGGGATTATACACACACACACACACACACACACACATATTTATAGACAGAGAGCATAAAGTGAGGTGAATAGGAAGGGATCATGTCTAAAAAATAAAATTAAGGGATGAGGGAGGAATATATTGGGAGGAGAAAGGGAGAAATAGAATGGGGTAAATTATGTCTCATGAAAGAGGCAAGACAAACTTTTTCCATGGAGGGGAAAAGGGGGTAGGTAAGAGGGAAAAAGTGAAGCTTACTCTCATCACATTTGGCTCAAGGAAGGAATAACATGCACACTCAATTTGGTATGAAAACCTCTTTTACTCTACAGGAAAATAGGGGAGAAGGGAATAAGCTGGGTGGGGGGGGATGATGGAAGGAAGGGTCAATGGGAGGAGGGAGCAATTAGAAGTAATCACTCTTGGGGAGGGACAAGGTCAAATGAGAGAATAGAAGAAATTAGGGGAAAGATAGGATGATGAGAAATATAGTTGGTCTTATACAACATGATTATGATGGAAGTCAGTTGAGAAACGGTTTTGCATACAACTGGGAAATAAGAAATACAGTCAATGGGGTACAGAAATTTATCTTGCCCTACAAGTCAAGAAAGAAGATGGGGCTAAGGGAAGGGAGGGGTGTTAGAAGGGAGGGCAGATGGGTGGAAGGTATAACCAGAATATTTGGCACTTGGGGGTGAGGGGAGGGACGAGATTGGGAGAAAATTTGGAACTCAACATTTTGTGCAAATGAATGTTAAAAACTAAAAATAAATGAATAAAAAAAAGAAACTTCAACTATTCAACCAAAAAAAAGAAAAAAAGAAACAAGAGTCCAAGCAAGCTGAATAGCCCTGTGTAAGATCTTTAATTAGATCCTCTGATTAAAAAGGTCTAGGATTTCTAAAGCATTCGATTCAGCCCCGTGCTGTGAATGTAGAATAAAATGTCCACAGAGGAGCTTGAAGGATCTGCCTGTGGTCACCTAGAGCTTTGTAGACCTAAAACAGAGTACCTTAAGTACGTTTTTAATAGAGTGCCTCCATGCATTCTGCCTGAAACTGAGGTCTAGAGTGCTGAATGAACATCGTATGAGAACTCCCAAAAGTCCAAGAACAAGAAGTTATAAGGCTTTTAGAGTCCTCAGAAGCCAAACCCTTTTTGTGACTGAAAAGAAACTGATTCTTAGAATTTTGGATAGCCAAGTTTAAGATCACTAACCATATCTTAAATTTAAAAATGTCAAGACTTTTCAAAGCTTTTGAACCAGCACCTTGCTGTCAATTTAGGGTAAAATGTAGAAAAGGGAGCTTGAAGAATCTTCCTATGATCACCTAGAAGTTTGTAGGCCTAGAGCAAAGTGGATCTAAAGGGCAAATGCACTTGAAGCACCTCCAGGCATTGTGCCTGAAACTGAGGCCTAGAGAGCTGAATGACCTTTGTATGAGAACCCACAAGTGTGCAAGACAAAAAGTGACAAGCATTTTGGAGTCCTCACAATCCAATCCCTTTATATGACTTTAAGGAAAGTGTGTGCTAGATGGTGGATAGCCAAGTTGAAGATTATAAATAATATCCTAGTATTAAAAATGTCAAGGATTTCAATAGCCATTTAGCGACCCCCTGCAGTGAATTTAGGTTAAATTGTAGAGAAGGGACCTTGAGGTATGTGATTGTAATCACCTAGCGGATTGAAGGCCTAGAGAAAAAAAGGACCTTAATGTCATTTACAATGGAGGCCCCTCCATGCATTCTGGCTGAAACTGAGGCCTAGGGTACTGAATGACCATTGTATGAGAACCCCCAAATGTCCAAGGACAAAAAGTTACAAGTCTTTTAGAGTCCTCAGAATCCAAACCCTTTATGTGAGTGAAAGGAAACTGAGTCCTAGAATGCTGGATAGCCACGTTTAAGATCACTAACCATATCCTAGGGTTAAATATGTCAAGGCTTTCCAAAGATTTTGAGCCAGTCCCCTCCTGTGAAAGCAGAGCAAAATGTAGCAAAGGGAGCTTGAGTGCTCTGAGTGTGATAATCTAGAGGCTCTAAAGGACAGTTGCACTTGAGATCCCTCTAGGCATTGTGCCTGAAACTGAGCCCTAGAGAGTTGAATTACCATTGTGTTTGCAACCACAAGTATCCAAGGACACAAACTGGCAAGTCTTTTCAAGTCTTCAGAATCCAAAACCTTTCTATGACTCTAAAGGAAACAGAGTCCTGGACAGCTGGAGAGCCCAGTGCAAGATCACTAAGGAGATCCTAGGTTTAAAATGTCAAGGCTTTCCAAAACTGTGTAGCCTGCCCCCTGCTGGGAGTGGAAAAAAAAACAGAGACCCAGGGAGCTTCATGTACCTGTCTGTTATCACTGACAATTTTCTGGACCTAGAGGTCAGAAGGTGTTAAGACCATTTCCACTAAAAGCCTCTCCCAGGTGTCTACCTGAAATTGAGGCTTCGTGAACCAAATAACCACTGTAAGATCAGTCAGAAGAGTCCAAGGAACAGATAAGACTAGTCCTTCAGAGGCTTGAGTCTGAGCACTTCATGTGACACTAAAGGAAACACGTCTAGGGAGCTGGATAAACAAGTGAAAGATCACTAACAAGACCCTAGGTTTAAATATGTTCACCCTTTCCAAAGCTATTGAGCCAGCCCAATGCTTTGAATTGAGGATAAAATGTAGAAAAGGGAGCTTGAGAGACCTGACTGTGATCACCTGGAGGTTCCTAGGTCTAAAGAAAGGAGGACCTTAAGGTCATTTACATTAGAGGCCCCTCCATGCATTCTGCCTGAAACTGAGGCCTAGAGTGCTGAATGAGCACTGTATGAGAACCTACAAGTGTCTGAAGACAAAAAGTCACAAGTCCTTTAGAATCCTGAGAATCTGAACCCTTTTTGTGACTGAATGAAACTGAGTCCTAGAATGCTCTATATCCAAGTTTAAATATCACTAACCATATTCTAGGATTAAAAATATCAAGGGTTTCCAAAGCTTTTGAACCAAGCCCCTGCTGTGAAGGCAGAGTAAAGTGTAGAAAAGAGAGCTTAGGGGACCTGACTGTGATCACCTGGAGTTTTGTTAGCCTAGAGAAAACAGGAACAAACAGGCATTTTCAGTAGAGGTCCCTCAATGCATTCTGCCTGAAAATGAGACCTGTGGAGCTGCATGACCAAAGTATGGCATGCACAGGTTTCCAAGGACAACAAGTTCCAAATCTTTTAGAGTCCTCAGCATCCAAACCACTCATGTGATTCTAAAGGAAACAGAGTCCAAGCAAGCTGGCCATCTCAGTGCAAAATCACTAAGAAGATCCTAGGATTAAAAAGGTCGACAACTTCCAAAGCTTTTGAGCCAGACCCCTGCTGTGAAAGTAGAGTAAAATGTAAAAAAGGGATCTTGAAAGATCTGCCTGTGATCACCTAGAGGTTTTTAGTCCTAGAGAAAAGATGACCTTAAGGGTATTTACACTAGAGGCCCCTCCATGCCTTCTTCCTGAATCTGAAACCTGGGGAGCTGAATGGTTTGTGCCCCAACACGTGTCCAAAGACAAAAAGTGACAAGCCTTTTAGAGTTCTCAGAATCCAAATACTTTATGTGACTGAAAGGAAACTGAGTCCTAGAATGCTGGAGAGCCAATTTTAAGATCACTACCTACATCCTAGGATTAAAAATGTCAAAGCTTTCCAAAGCTTTTGAGCAGCCCCCTGCTGTGAAAGTAGAGTAACATAGAAAAGGGAGCTTGAGTGATCTGAGTGGCATCATGTACAGGCTTGTAGGCCTCAAGAAAAGAGGACCTGAAGGGCATTTACATTAGAGGCCCCTCTGTGCATTCTGGCTGAAAATTAGGCATATGGAGCTGAATGATTATTGTGTGTGCACCCACAAGTGTCCAAGGACGAAAAGTGACAAATTCTTAGAGTTTTGAGGATTAAAAATGTCAAGGTTTTTTCACTTACTTAGTGTTTTGTACTTGTGTTCATATACTCCCTGGGTTTGTTTTGGCAGGTAGACTCCCAAACATTTTATTGTGTCTACCCTAGCTTTAAATGGGATTTCTCTTTCTATCTCTCGCTGTTGGCCTTTGTTAGTAACACATAGAAATGCTGAAGATTTGTGCGAGTTTATTTTGTAACCTGCAACTTTCCCAATTTTGTTTATTATTTCAAGTAGTTTTTTATGTGACTTTCTGGGATTCTCTAAGTATATCATCATATCATCTGCAAAGAGCGATAACTTAGTTTCTTCTTTGTCTGTTCTAATTCCTTCCATTTCTTTTTCTTCTCTTATTGCTACAGCTAACATTTCTAGTACCATATTGAATAACAGTGGTGATAATGGACATCCTTGTTTCACCCCTGATCTTATTGGAAATGCATCTAGCTTATCTCCATTGCATATAATGCGTGCTAAAGGTTTTAGTTAGATACTGCTTATTATTTTATGGAAAGTTCCCTTTATTCCTATGTTCTCCAGCATTTTTGATAGGCATCGGTATTGCATTTTGTCAAAAGCTTTTTCTGCATCTATTGAGATAATCATGTGGTTTCTGCTAGTTTTGTTGTTGATATGATCGATAACGCCAATAGTTTTGCTAATATTGAACCACCCCTGCATTGCTGGTATGAATCCTACCAGCAAATAACGTATTGATCTCATGATAGGATGCTATATTCTTTTTGCCAAAATCTTATTTAAAATTTTTCTTCTATGTTCATTAGAGAAATTGGTCTATAATTTCTTTCTCTGTTTTGTCTCTTCCTGGTTTAGGTATCAAAACCATATTTGGATAATAGAAAGAATTTGGGGGGACTCCTTCCTCCCTAATTTTCAAAAATAGTCTATATAGTATTGGAATTAACTGTTCTTTAAATGTTTGATAGAATTCACTTGAAAATCCATCTGGCCCTGGAGATTTTTTCCTAGGGAATTCATTGATGACTTCTTTAATTTCTTTTTCTGAGATGGGGATATTTAAGTATTCAAATTCCTCTTCTGTTAATCTGGGCAATTTGTATTTTTAAAAATGATCATCCATATCATTTTGATTGCTGAATGTATGGGCATACAGTTGGACAAAGTCATTTCTAATCATTGTTTTAATTTTCTCCTCATTGCAGGTGAGTTCACCCTTTTCATTTTTTATATTGGTAATTTGGTTTTCTTCTTTCTTGTTTTTAAATCAAATTGACCAAAGGTTTGTCAATTTTATTGATTTTTTCATAAAACCAACTCAGTTATATTTATTAGTTCAATAGTTTTCTTAATTTCAATTTTATTAATCTCTCCTTTGGTTTTCAGCATTTCTAATTTCGTATTTACTTGGGGATTTTCAATTTGTTCTTTTTCTAGCTTTTTCAACTGCATGCCCAATTTATTGATCTCCTCTTTCTCTATTTTTTTCATGTAGGCAATGAAAAATATGAAGTATCCCCTAAGAACTGCTTTGGCAGTATCCCATAAGATGTGGTATGTTGTCTCTTTGTTGTCGTTCTCTTGAATGAAGTTGCTGCATTCTGCCTGAACCTGAGGCCTATGGAGCTGAATGACCATTGTGTGTGTACCCACAAGTGTCCAAGGACAAAAAGTGACAAGTATATTGGAATCCTCATAATCCAAACCCTTTATGTGACTGATAGGAAACTGAGTCCTAGAATGGTGGATGGGCAACTTTAAGATCACTAACAAGATCCTAGGATTAAAAATGTCAAAGTATTCCAAACTTTTGAGCTTGCTGTGAATGTAGAATAAAATGTAGACAAGGGAGCTTGAGGAACCTGACTATGATCATCTACAGGTTTTTAGGCCTACAGAAAAGAGGGCCTTAAGGGCATTTACAGTGGAGGCCCCTCCATGAATTCTGCCTGAAACTGAGTCCTAGACAGCTGAATCACCATTATGTTTGCACCCACAACTGTCCAAGGACACAAAGTGACAAGTATATTGGAATCCTCATAATCCAAACCCTTTATGTGACTGAAAGGAAACTGAGTCCTAGAATGCTGGATGGCCAAGACATCCTAGGACTAAAAATATCAATGCTTTCCTAAACTTTTGAGCCAGCCCTCTGCTGTGAATGGAGGGTAAAATGTAGAAAAGGTATCTTGAGGAACCTGACTGTGATCACTTAGTTACTAGGGCAAGAGCAAAGAGGACCATGAGGGCATTTGTACTTGAGGCCCCTCCATGCATTTTGCCTGAAACTGAGGCCTACAGAGCTGAATGAGCATTGTATTTGCCCCCACAAGTATACAAGGACAAAACGTGACAAATCTTTTAGAGTCTTCACAATTCTGTGACTCTAAAGGAAACAGAGTTCTGGAAAGTTGGATAGCCCAGTGCAAGATCACTGACGAGATCCTAGGATTAAAAATGTCAAGGCTTTCCAAAGCAGTTGGGTCAGCCCCCTACTTTGAGTGAAGTAGAAACAGAGGCCTAGGGAGCTTCAAGGACCTGTCTGTGATCCCTGACAATTTTCTGGACCTAGAAGTCAGGTCTTCAAACCATTTACGCTAAAATCCCCTCTAAAATCTACCTGATAGTGAGGCCTAGTGAACAAAATGACAATTGTAAGATCAGTCAGAAGAGTCCTAGAAATAGACATGACTAGTCCTTCAGAGGCCTCTGAGTCTGACCACTTCATGTACCTCTAAAGGAAACCGAGAGAGCTGGATGAACAGGTGTAAGATAACTAAGAAGATCCTGGGATTATAAATGTCAAGGCCTTCCAAAGCCCCCTGCTGTGGATTTAGTTTAAATGTCGAGAATGGAACTTGATGGATCTGACTGTGATCACCTAGAGGTATGTAAGCATAGATAAAAGAAGGACCCTAAGGACATTTACACTAGAGGCCCCTCCATACCTTCTGCCTAAAACTGAGACTGAGGGAGCTGAATATTCATCATGTGTGCACCCGCAAGTGTCCCAGGACAAAAAGTGAAAAGTATTTTGGAGTCCTCAGGATGCAAACCCTTTATGTGACCGAATGAATCTGAGTCCTAGAATGGTGGATGGGCAAGTGTAAAATCACTAATAAGATCCTAGGATTAAAAATGTTAAGGCTTTCCAAAGCTTTTGAGCTTGCCCCCTGCTGTGAATTTTGGGTAAAATGTAGAAAAGGGAGCTTGAGGGACCTGACTGTGAGCACCTGCAGTTTCCCACATCTAGAGCAAAGAGGACATTAAGAGCATTTGCAGTAGAGGCCCCTCCATGCATTCTGCATGAAACTGAGGCTTGGAGGGCTGAATGATCATTGTGTGTGCACCCACAAGTGTCCAAGGATTAACAATTATAAGTGGTTTAGAGTCCTCAGTGTCCAAACCCTTTATGTGACTAACAGGAACTTGAGTCCTAGAATAGTGGATAGCCAAGTTTAAGATGACTAACCATATCCTAGGATTAAAAATGTGAAGGCTTTCCAAAGCTTTTGACCCAGTAGCCTTCTGTGAATGGAGAGTTATTTGTAGAAAAGAGAGCTTGAGTAATCTGAGAGTGATCATTTAGAGGTTTTTAGGCCTAGAGGAAAGAGGGCCTTTAGGGCATTTACACTAGAGGCCCCTCCATGCCTTTCTCCTGAATCTGAGACCTATGGTCGTGAATGACCATTGTGTGTGCATCCACAAGTGTCCAAGGGCAAAATGTATCAAGTCTTTTTGAGTCTTCTGAATGCAGAACCTTTTTTTAACTCTAAAGGAAACAGAATCCTGGAAAGCTGGATATCCCAGTGCAAGATCACTAACAAGATCCAAGGATTAAAAATAGCAAGGCTTTCCAAAGCTTTTGAGCTTGCCCACTGCTGTGAATTTAGGGGGCGATGCAGAAAAGGGAGTTTGAGGGTCCTGACTGTGATCACCTGCAGTTTCCTAGGCCTAGAGCAAAGAGGACCTTAAAGGCATTTGTACTAGAGGCCCCTCTATGCAATCTGCCTGAAACTGAGACCTAGAGTGCTGAATGGCAATTGTATTAGAACTCACAAATGTCCAAGTGAAAAAAGGGCAAGTCTTCCTGAGTCTATAGCATGCAGACCCTTTATGTGACTCTAAAGGAAGTAGAGTCCTCACAAGCTGAGTAGCCCAGTGTAAGATCTCTAATAAGATCCTAGGATTAAAAGTGTCTAGGCTTTCCAAAGCTTGTGAGGCAGCCTCCTGCTGTGAGTGAAGGAGAAATAGAGGCCCAGGGACCTTCAGGGCACTGTATGTGATTACCCTCTATTTTCTCCACCTAGAGGTCAGAAGCTTTTAAGATCATTTAGGCTAAATGCCCCTCCCAGGTATTTACCTGAAAGTGAGGCCTAGTGACCCAAATGACCATTGTAAGATCAGTCAGAAAAGTACAAGGAATAGATATGACTAGGCCTTCAGAGGCCTCTGACTCTGAGCATTTCATGTGCCTCTAAAGGAAACTGAGATCTAGGGAGGTGGATAAACAACTGTAGGATCATTAACAAAATCCTAGGATTAAAAATTTCAAGATTTCCACAGCAGTTGAGCCAGCTCCTTGCTGTGAGTGAAGGAGAAACAGAGGCCCAGGGAGCTTCAGGTACCTGTAACTGATCACCAACAATTTTCTAGACCTAGCAGTTAGGAGACCTTAAGACCATTTACACTACAAGCCTCTCCCAGTTATTGACATGATAGTGAGGCCTAGTGAACCAAATGACTATTGCATTAACAGTCAGAAAAATCCAAGTAATAAATGTGACTAGTCCTTCAGAGTTCTTAGTGTCCAAGCACTACATGTTACTAAAGGAAACTGAGTCCTAGACTGCTGGATAAGTAAGTATAAGATCATTCACTAGAGTGTTTTGCTGTCATGCCAGCTTGTAATCTTTGCCAACATAAACTGGATTCTTCCAGGGATTGAGGTCCATGTTTTAAAGGGAACACAGGCATTTTCTCATTCAACTGTGAGAGCCATCTCAGGTGAAGACACTTAAGAAAGGCTTAGCCAGGTTGTGACTTGCCTGAGTCTACCACACAATGGATTTTGAGTGATAGTCATTTATTGTGCAGTAAAACGAAAGGAAATGACTGCTAGAAAACAGAAAATGAGCAAGAACAAAGAAGATGCTCCCCATGAGTTGTAAGCCAGTTCATGTTATGTCTACCTGTGGATTATGCTTCCTCTGTGAGAAGGGCAATACAGTCTGGAAGTGTCAACCTGAAAGATAAATTGACCATTGAATTACATGCAGATGGATGTCAAGGAATTGTCTGGGTGGACCATGCCCCATTAGCTGCTAAGGTAGTTGACCTGCCCTGCATTACTGAATCCTTGAAAACTATAGATAAAAAAAAACCCTTTTGTAAGACAGTAGATATCTGCCAGATGTTTGTGTGCAATGTCTATGGGGATCTTTACTTACCTGCAGAAGAACCAGTTGCCACCACTGATCCAAAAGCAAGTAAGAAAGAACATAAGGACCAGGAGAGGAAATTCACCTGGAATCATGGTATCATTCTGCCTTTGAAGAATGTCAGAAAGACGAGATTCCATAAGACAGCCAAGAAGTACGCGGAATCAACAGATGTGGAAAAAGAAGTAAAGAGTCTTTTCAGTACAGATGCAGAAGCTGTCAGTACCCAATGGGAGGTGATTACAGAAGATGAAACAAAGGAAGTGGACAACCAGGTTTCCCTAGCAGGCCTTGAAATTTCATCTCCAGAAATGAGCCATAAGCAGGGCCATGGCTCCTCAGAACATGATGAGCTTCGGGAGATATTTAATGATATTAGCAGCAGTAGTGAAGAGGAAGGTGAAAGAGATCCTCATGATGATGAAGATATAAACATCATTGACACTGAGGAAGACCTAGAGAGGCAACAACAAGACATGCTTGATGAATCTGATGAACAGCGCCAAGAAAATGAGGAAACAAATCAGATGGTCGTGGGAACTCACAAGCAGATTGATATAACAAAAGGTAAACTCCAAGAAACTCAATGAAGAGCAAAAATACAGGAAGACATTATCATTAAAGTAGAAAATCTGGCACTCAAGACCCGTCTTCAGGCTGTGCTGGTTGAGCTCAAACAGCAGGAAGAAAGAGAAACAACAGCTCAGTTCCTTGCAGGAATAGCTAGAATCACTCCTGGAGAAATAAGAGGCCCCTGCCTGCAAATTCACTGTTGTCCTCACATTGGTAAATAGCTCACATTCCATTCTTTGGGTTGAGGACAATATACACTGTTAATGTGGAAATTTGACTGTATTTTCATTTCACTATTTTTCTGTTGCCTGTTTTGACTTCATCCCATTTCTCTCTAACACTGTTTATTTTGCTAGAAACTTACACACTAATAAGAAGAAGGTGATAGGTGAGAGAAGACTGGTTGTAGAAGAGTTTTGGGATTAATAGACTAAATAGTTCATCCTCTATAATTCTCACGTTTATTCCAAGGTTTTCCTTCTCAAAATCAGAACTTACTATTACTTTGTGGTAAGAACCAATTCAACCATAAAAAGATTTGAGGATAGATGCTGTAAAGCTTGTTTTGCATACATTTTAGTTTCTCAACTGTTCTAGATCTCTCATGTAGAGGAGCAAGTTATATAATGGTAGATAACTGTCACAGCAAATAAAAGTGACAGCAATTCATGTCTGTAAGAGAAGTAGTTTCCTACCAAGCACTTGTCTCCATTTTTTAAATTTCATTAACGTGGAGTAATGAACAGTTATTTCTGTGATATGTTGTAGAATCTTTTATGATGTAAGAAAGTGATAGACTATGTTTAGCAACTTTTAAGACTACATTTTGCATCTCCCCTTCACAGCTGATAAAAATGTTATTCTGTTTTCTAGTGCTATATGTCACCTTGAATTTATTATAAGAGTTTCAAGTTCATGCTGTGAAGTTTTTCCTACTATATTAAAAAGTGATTTGACTCCCTAAAAAAAAATCTTTCACTAGCTCTTAGGATGAAAAATATAATGGCACTCAGTGGCTTTAGAGTGAGATCCCCTACTATAAACATAGGGGGAAATGAGGACAAGGCAGCTTGAGAGACCTGACTGTGATCACCTAGAGGTTTGTAGACCTAGAGAAAAGAGGACTTAAGGGCATTTTCACTGGAGGGCCCTCCGTGCATTCTGCCTGAAACTGAGGCCTAGAAAGTTGAATGACCACTGTATGTGAACCCACATGTGACCAAGGACAAAAAGTGACAAGTATTTTGGAGGCCTCAGAAACCAAACCCTTTATGTGACTGAAAGGAAACTGAGTCCTAGAAAGTTGGATGTCCAAGTTTAATGTCACTACTAGGATCCTAGGATTCAGAATTTCAAGGCTTTCCACAGATTTTGAGCCAGTACCCTGCTGTGAATTTAGGGTAAAATGCAGGAAAGGAAGTTTGAGGGACCTAACTGTGATCACCTACAGTACTCTAGGCCTAGAACAAAGAGGACCTTAAGGGCATTTGCACTAGAGGCCCCTCCATGCATTCTGCCTGAAACTGAGGCCTAGGATGCTGAATGACCATTACATGAGAACCTACAAGTGTCCAAGTCAAAAAAAGGGACAAGTTTTTCTGAGTCTATGGCTTCCAACGCCTTTATGTGATTAAAAAGGAAGCAGAGTCCTAGCAAGCTGAATAGCCCAGTGTAAGATCACTAAAAAGATCCTAGGATTAAAAGTGTCTAGGCTTTCCAAAGCTTGTGAGGCAGCCTCCTGCTGTGAATGAAGGAGAAACAGAAACTGTGATCACCTGAAATTTGGAAGGCCTAGAGAAAACAGGAACTTAAGGGCATTTACACTAAAGGCCCCTCCATGCATTCTGAAACTGAGGCCTATGGAGGCACAATGACCATTGTGTGTGCACCCACAACTGTCTGAGGACAAAGGTGAGAAGTATTTTGGAGTCCTCAGAATCCAATCCCTTTTTGTGACTGTACGAAACTGAGTCCTAGAATACTGGATGGCCAAATTTAAGATCACTGATAAGATCCTAGGATTGAAGATGTCAAGGTTTTCCAAAGCTTGTGAGACTGCCCCCTGCTGTGAGTCAAGGAGAAATAGAGCCCTAGGGATTTTAAGGGAACTCTTTCTGATCACCCAGGATTTTCTCCACCTAGAAGGTCTTCAGACCATTTGCACTAAAAGACCCTCCTGGGTATCCACCTTAAAGTGAGGCCTAGTGAACCAAATGGCCACTGTAAGATCAGCCAGATGAGTCCAAGGAATACACATGACCAGTCTTCAGAGGCCTCTGAGTCTAAGCACTTCATGTGACTCTAAAGGAAACTGAGATCAAGAGAGATGGTTGACCATTGTAGATGCACCCACAAGTGTCCAAGTGATAAGTCTTTCAGAGTTGTCAGAACTCAAACCCTTTTTGTGACTCTAAAGGAAACTGAGTCCTACAAATCTGGACAGAGAAGTATAAGATTGCTAACAAGATGCTTTCAAAAGCTTTTCAGCCAGTCCCCTGTGTGATTGTAGGAGAAACAGAGGACAAGGGTGTTTCAGAGACCTTTATGTGATCACCTTCAGGTTCCAAGGCCTTGAGCTAAGAAGGCCTTAAGAGCTTTTACATTTGAGGGCTCTCATTGGACTTTGCCTTAACCTCATGCCTAGAAAGCTGTGGGTACAATTTTTCGATTACAAGGGTCCAATGACTATAAATGCTTCTGCCTTAACCTTTCTTGGTTCTGGACTCAAGCTATACAACCTCCTTGGATTCCCTCCTTGGACTTCTCCTCAGGACCCTCCCTATACCCCTCCTCCCATAACCCTGGACTGCCAGACCACCCTCCAGATCCCTCTTATAGTCTTTTCTGTATTTAGTTCCATTATATTCTGTCTAGCTGAGATTCTATCTGGCCTGTTTGTGAATACGAGTGTTACAAATGCTTAGGCTCCTTAAGAGCCAACCTAATTTGGCGAATCTTTAATAAACTTTGTTTTCTTTTGGCATCATTTTCTTTGGCTTTAAGAAGGCTTGAGTTGAATTCATTCAAGCACGACCCAGACTGTCTGTATTTTGGGGTCCCCAGCACCCCAAACCTTGTTAGGGGCAGGGATGCAGGAGAAGGAGCCCAGACATTCACACACACTTTCTGGAAAAGACCTGACTTTCCATGGCTCATGGTGGCAGTGCCGCCTTCCCAAACATTTAGTCTACATGTCTACATCTGATGAAATGCTTTCCTTTTGACACCTACAAGATAAAGACCTGCCTCAACTACACCCCTTTCCACCCCCCCCTTTAGTCTTTTTCTTCCTGAAAAAATTTTTTTTCTCTGAACCCCAGTTTCCTCATTTATAAGAGAGGGTGGGACCTTACTGCAGGCTCATAGGTTTAGTGAAGGGGCAGCAGTAGGGGGTGGGGTGGGAGGGAAGGGGCCTCTGAGGTCATCTGAAATCATCCCATTCAGTTTCACCAGCACTTTTTAATCACCTATAATGACCTGATGAGTGCTCTGGGTAGAAAGAGAAACAAAGCATTTCCTGCCCTCAAGAAGCCCACACTCCACTTGTGAGGGAAAAGCCCTGGGATCTGGCCAATCAGGGCCCAGTCCCCAGAGTCAGAGCTGGGGCATGTGCATTACCCATCCTGCCTTTCTGTAAACAGGCTCCACCAGGCTCCATGTGACACAGCAACAGGCAGAGCTCCTTGAGCATGCTCCCAGGACCATGCCCTCTTTGACCATTCTCCACAGCCTCCTTTATTTGTTTTTTGGTGGTGCTGGACTTTTCTTGACTCCAGGGATGATAGCACCTCAGGCCTTTGTATCCTCCACTATCTCTAATTAAATACAAAATCGTTTCTGAATGGAGTGGTGGAGGTGGGCATAACCAAGGCCTTGGGGGTGGGGGTGAAGAAAAGTGTCTGCAGCTGATCTCTGAAGGGAGCCTGAGGAAAGCATGTGAGGCCTGGGAGACAGCCCACTCAAAGGCTCTTGGGACCCAGGTAGGAAACAGAAACTTCATAAATGAGGTAGTCTCCTGACAAAAGGTTTGACTCTAGGGGTACCCTGCCTTGATCAGACCACTTGGAGGGTGTCATGGCTGATTTGGGGGAGCCACAGTTTAGGGAGGACATTGAGAAACTAGAGAAGATCTGGAGATGAGAGGTCCAGGGTAGTGAGGAAGCTAGAGACCAGGTGATGTGACGAGTTGTTGAAAGAAACAAGGAAGAGAAGACTTAAAGGGGACAAGATGGTTGCCTTCCTGCCTGTGAAGTCATAGATGGTGACCCTGCAGTGCATAGAGTGCTTGGCCTGGAGTCAGGAAGAGCTGGTTTATAATCCAGCCTTAGATGCATAATAGCTGTGTGACCCTGGGCAAGTCACTTCACCTCTGTTTGCCTCAGTTATCTCAGCTGTAAAATGGAGAGAATAATAGCATCCGTCTCCCAGGGTTGTTGTGACCATCAAATGAGTTCACATCTGTAAAGCACTTGTTACAGAGTCTGGGTGCACAATAGGTGCTTAATAAATGCTGTTTTCCTTCCTTCTGAGTCTGGGTACCCTGGAAAAGGTAGTAGGCAGCTGGTGGTAGAGAGCCTTGTCCCCTTCACCCATCTCAACCCTTTAGGTTCCTCATCACCCTGTGTAAAACTGAAAGGGTGGACAAAGGGGTGGCATCGCTGTGGTTGGCAGTGTAGAGATCCTTTGCCCTGGATTGCACATGTGGTATGTGGGCTAAACACTGGCTGCAGAGAGCCATTGCCAGCTCTGTCTTTTTCTGTATGTATGTGTGTGTGTGTGTGTGTGTGTGTGTGTGTAAATGTTCCTATATTAAATGTAGTTTTTCATTTAAACCAGGGATTCTTTAAACTGAGTCTATCAATAGATTTTCAATGACCTTTAAAAAAATACTTTGATATTTGTGTTTCAATTTGACTGGTTTCCTTTAGAATCCTCTGCATTTTATTTTATGTCTTTAAAAACATAATTCTGGGGCAGCTAGGTGGTACAGTAGATAGAGCACTGGCCCTAGAATCAGGTCTTGAGTTCAAACCCAGCTTCAGACTTAACCTCTGATTTGGTTTCCTCATTTATAAAATTACTTATCTCCCAGGATTTTTATGAGAATCAAATGAGATCATTTGCAAAGTGTTTATCATAGTCCATAGTAGGTGCTGCATAAATATAACTATTGCAAGACTAAGTGGAAAGAAAAAGTGAAATTGTTGATATGCCAAGATGAACCTTCAAGTCAAAATATTTATGTTTGAATCCCGGGTCCACTATCTACTAGGTGTGTGAAATTGAGCAAGTTTTGCTTAACTTCTTCTGTGCCTCAATTTCTCCACTAACAAAATTATGCTGTCAGACTAAATGACCTCCAAGGGTCCATCTAACTCTAAAGATCTACTTTACGTGTTATTGTTTTTTGTGGTGGGAAAGGGGAGTTTTTATGCATTTAAAAACATGATTTTGAGAAGAGTCCACCCCCTCTGAGAAGATTTAAAGCTGTAATTTTGTAAATATCAGGAACTTCTAGAATAGAGAGCCACCTCCACTGACACAGATTAGCAATTCTTATAATTTCTAGTTTTCAAGTGATGCCTGGGGCATTGTTTAAAGGATTTCCTTAAAGGCACATAGACAGTCATGGTCAGATATCGTATATATGTGTGCACACACACTCATATATGTACATGTATGTGTGTGTATGTGTGTTCATCCTTCATTGCTGAAGAAGGCCATGCCATCAGAGAAATAATGACATGACTTGCACTTGACTTTGTTTTGAGTGAGGGAGGGCTGTGCAGGTCACCAGCCTCACTTCTCCTCCATCTGAATCCAGTGACCAGATATTCATCAGGATGACTGGAGATGACCCAGGATGAGGCAATTGGGGTTAAATGACTTGCCCAAGGTCACACAGCTAGTGAGTGTCAAATGTCTGAAGTGAGATTTGAACTTAGGTCCTTCTAACTCCTGCACTGGTGCTCTATCCACTGCACCACCTAACTGCCCCCATGTATGTGTATATAGATAGATATAGGGTAGCTATGTGATACAGTGGCTAGAACACCAGGCCTAGAGTCAGGAAGATCTGAGTTCAAATTTGACCTCAGACACTTACTAGCTGTGTGGCTCTGGGCAAGTCATTTCACCCCTAATTTGCCTCAATTCCTCATCTGTAGAATGGTGACACAGTAGAGAAGAAAATAGCAAGCCACTCCAGTATCTTTGCCAAGAAAACCCCAGGGACAAAGTCCATGGAGTCATGTAGAGTTGGACCCAACTGAATGACCGAACAACAACATTTATATATGCTTCTATACATCTATATCCCTCTTTCTGTTCATAGCTTAAATATGGCTATTTTGTTATTGTTCAATTATTTCAGTTGTGTCCAGTTCTTCATGACCCCATCTGGGGTTTTCTTGGCAGAGATACTGGAGTCATTGGCCATTTCCTTCTCCAGATCATTTTACAGATGAGGAAACTGAGACAGACAGAGTTAAGTGACTTGCCCAGGATCACATAGCTAGTCAGTGTCTGAGGCCAGATTTGAGCTCAGAAAAATGAGTCTTCCTGACTCCAGGCCTGGCACTCTATCCATTTCTGCCCAAATGGGATTTAAGGCCTGTATATTAATTGAGCAACTACTGTGCAGAAGGGCCTGGACTGGGCATTACGGGAAATACAAAACTGATGCAAACACAGCCCCTGTTGGCACAGAGTTTGAGGAAGGCAAGACTTGTCTGTCACACATAACTCTAAAGAGAGAACGAATAGAAAGCAATCTGCAAACAAAAACTCAAAGGTAACCTCAGCATCATCCTAATAAGGTCCAAAGGAAACAGTACATTGGGCCTGGCAGATCTTAGGGACACTCTAGGTCTAGATCCCATCCCTACCCAAACCTCATTTCCTTTTCAGGAGCCATCCACTTAACTAATGAGAAAAACAGCTGAGAAGATTGAGACAGCCCTCTCCAAACTGTGGTCCCTTGGCAATAATGCAGTACTAGCCTTGTAAAATTACCCTGTGGGGATTATAGACCCTTTATTCCATTCTCCAAAACTTTGTAACCTCCATCAGTTCAAGGGCACTGTGGCAGATTCTTTATTATTCCAATCATTTGGGCTAAAGAAGATATCCGAATGTTAATATTTGTACATATGCTGAAACACAGCATGAAGCTTGTCTAACTCTGACATATTCAATATTCTAAAATGACAGAAGCTGCAGAAAATATTGACCTGAATTAGAGTGATTAAGAAAGGATATCTGGTTTATTTGGGGGTTTGGGGGAGGTATGCCATGAACAAAGAATTTCCAGTACTGATTCCTTCCTTAGCCCTATGGTCCCTTTTCCTTCTGAAGGCCTCTGTGACTTGACCAATCAGATTGCCTATTTCATATCTGGCTAAGCATGACAGGATATGTAGGTGCTTTCTCAGCAGCTGCCAGTTGTGAGCATCTGGTCGTCCAAACCCCTTCAGTGAGAGTCCAGTCACAACATCTACAAGGGATCATCTAGCCTCTGCTTAAAGATCTCTAGTCATGGGGAACTTACTGCTTCACAAGATAGTGAGCCCAGTCTTTTGTGGCCCAATCTAGAATGTTGCTAGAGCCTAGACCAAACAGTTGTGGAGGCAGGAAGCCCAGCAGCCTTTTTGGAACTTCCACCCATTCTCCCTATGTAATGATTTACATGGAAGAAGATACCTTTTTTCATTAGTAACCAAGAATTCACTTTCACTATAATTAGCTAAATGTTTATAATGAAATGTGAACTTGATATATATATATATATATATATATATATATATATATATACATATATATATATATATATATATATATATATATATATATATATATATATATATATATATATATATATTAAGTAAATGGAAATATTTTCACACTTTCTGAGCCTGTGATGGAAAAGCCAAGGAAAACAACCAAAAAAGAAAGGTCTAATGTGAGGGGATGGTATTTAGCACTGAATTGGGATTGGACAAGGCCTTTTGGACCTACTGTAAATTTTAGCAACTCAGTCATGGGGAAAGAAGGAGGCAGCATAGGAAGTAACCAGCTATGTATGTAATATGATCCTAGAGCACTGTGAAGGTGCTTCTCTGAGCCCCCCCTCACTTCAAAACAAAAGAATAACTTCTTTGCCCGTGACCTGATTTTGAAATTCCACTGTTAGAGTGTCACTCCTTTGGCAAAACACAAATATCCCTGGAAATTGGAAACAAACACAGAGTACTAATAAGTTCATCAAATGCCTTTCCTGAGGATAGGTTTTGCTGGAGAAGAGAGCTTGAAGTGGGGGAGGACACTAGGGGGCCTGCAGGGGTAGGTGAGGATGTGCTTTCCTAGGACAGCAGGCCTTGGCTGCTTCAACACTCTATCCAAGGACTGCTCAAAGGAGGCATTTCACATTTTATGGCAGTATGTAAGGAGTTGTCAACTTTTCAGTTCATGTCAAACCCACTACACAGTTCAGTAATTAACAGGCTTTGCAGGTTTGAGGACATCAGACATTAATGCTTTGGAGAAGCAGGTTCTTTGTCTGATATTTATTTGCCCATGTTTGTATTCTGGGGTACTCTGCAACAGCTCCTCAGAACAGACTTTGTGGAGAGCAGCCAGCTGGAGAAGTTGCCAGCCCACTACACAGAATTGCTAACCTTATTTTTACTGTGTTGACACAGCTATTGTCCCCAATTCTATTATAGTTTAATGTCTTAAAAGAGAAATATAAAAGAAAACAAAACCAAATCTGGAAATGAGAAACAGGCCTGAGTCTTTCCCAGCCAATATGATTTTTGTCATACCAAAGTAAAGTCAGTTTTGAGTGGGGATTGTAAAGCTACTTCATGCTTAGCATAGTGCATGGCACATAGTAGGCACTTAATCAATGTTGCCTGATTGATCAATCTTACTGAACAGAGAGCCAGCTGAGGCATGATGACCTGAGGGCTGGATCAGTGGAGAAGGTTCCAAGGGGCTGCATTTTCACCATTTCATCTGAAGCTCACTCATTGCATGTGTTACATTAAAAGGTTGGCCTGGGTAATTTCTAAGGTCTCTTTCCAGTTGTGATGGGCTAAGCTAAGATTCAAGTTACTTGACATGTGCACCCCTGGCTGTTGGAATTAAGAGTTCTCTAGGGGAGATAGAATCTGGGCCAGGGGAAGGATCCCCAGCTTAAGAGTCACAGTCATGTACTTTTCTTTGGTCTCTAATCTCCTCATCTTTAAAGTGAGGAGGTTACACTAATTAGATGACCTCTAAGGTCCCTTCAATCCCTCGAATCCTCTCAAGGGACTTTCCAAGATCCCAGAGGAAAGCATCAGGTATACCTCAGCTACTTTACCACAGAGTACCTGAGCACAACAAAATGAAACAAATCTGTGTCTGGCTTGACTGGCTGTGGACTGGACCAGCATAAAGCTTCTGCAGCCTGATCCTCAGGCCTGTTTACTTACCAAGCCTGGCCATGCACACTCCAATTGTCCTGTCAGTAGTTTCTAGGTCTTGCATTTCTTGGATTTTGCTCTACTTTGAGTTCAGATACTGCCATGTCCTGCCCTTCCAGCCTTTTCTTAGGCTCAGAGGACCAGAGATTTAGAGCCAAGAAGGACTTTAAAAGATGTTCTGGTCCAGTGGTTCTTAATTAATAGAAAATTTTGTTAACATTTTCAAATATTTTCAAATAAAAAAATCAATATTTTAATATAAAATATTTAATATAATCTAGAGTTAAGAATCAAATTATAAATGAACAAATAATATTTTAAAATAAAAATAAAAAGTAATTTTAAACTACAAATTTTTTAGAACTATGTTGATGCCTATATTTCAATATAATTGATTTCTTTTGTAATTAATTCTACATATTTTATTTTATGCATTTAAAACATGATTCTGAGAAGGTATGCATAGGTTTCTGTTAAAGGGAACAAATACACATAAAATATTAAGAACCCCTGCTAAAGCTCTACACTGAGGAAGTTGAGGGGCCTGGAGAGGTAAAGCAGTCTGAAGTTGTACAATGACTAGGATTTGAACCAAAGTCTTCTGACCTCAAATCCAGTGTGTCTCCCTATACTCTGTGAAGCTTCTCAGGCTTAGTAGTCATCTTCCTGGGATATATAATTAGGATCTGTGGGTAATGTAACTGTTTTTTTTATTTTTAAATTATATTTTCTTCTTTTAAAATTATGAAGTTAATCACCAACAAACCCAAACATTTCAATGCTCGAACAACAACCAAAATATAGGATTGGCTACGAAGCCATGAACTTTTTATGTAAGACTTTTTCTAAGTGGATATTGAATTCAACAAAGTAGAACTGAAATTGGCCTACTTGTTTTGATCTCTTTTCAGCAGGCTGCTTATGGCATAAGGAGGTGGTCAGCTTGCCTAGGTTACTTATGGTAGCCTAGCAACTCAATGGAAGCAAGAGAATGGCCAGGTTCATCCTTATCTTAGGTATCACTGGGTTCCTTGAAATAGGGAAGATAGCAGTCATGGAACTGAGGAAGGACAAAGTTCTCTTTAGAGTTGCAATACCTTTAAAACTGAGGTTTTGAACTCTAATGGTTCCTCTTCAGAAGGCTCCTTTGGTCTTCTGATTGGGAAGACTGAAAAAAACACACTGAGGAATCATCTATTTTATGTCAGGATCTTGAATTATGGAGAGGTATTAAAAAAGTCCCTTTTCTATACATTTTTTTGAAGGTGGGGAGAGTGTTTTGGTTTTTCCTTTTCTTAATAAAAAAAAATTAAGTTTATAAAAGTTACAACCTAAAAGATTACCTTGGGGGAAGGGCTGGCTTTCTTTCTCAGCTTTCCAAAACATCTTCATTTTCTCTCTAACATGGACACCTACCTGTAAACATGGATTTATGATAAGCTAAAGGGATGGCTGAGAGACCATGTTTCATAGCAGATAGAATATTAGACTTGGAGTCAGTCAGACTGGCATTCAAATCCTGCCTCAGATACTTGCTGTATGCCCCTGAGCAAGTCCCTTGACCTTTCTGAGAGTTAGTTTCCTGATCTTGAAAATGAGGTATGGACTCAACAGCCTTAAAGGTCCCTTCTAGTAATATGATCACATGTATATTGCAGCAGTCTTTTTGAGAGAGAGAAACTCTTGTGGTACCTGCCTAATCTCCATTAAGGGGTGCTGTTGGTAGTACAGGGCAAAGTCTTCTATGGACTTTTCCCAACATAAGCCTCTCTTAGGTGTCATTTACTATATGGTTGAGGCAGTTCTAGAGGGGCCTGGGAAGCAGTGGAGTCCAGCAAACTAGAGATTCTGATTTCTGAGGAAAAGGCAACAAGGGGACAGCCTAGAGCAAGTGGTGTCTTTTTCCACTGAAGACACACAGCAAGAGACCATGTGGACATACTAGATTAAAGACAGGAAAATCTAGGTTCATTTCCTAACTCTGTCACTTACATGCTATTTCTGTCATCCTTGATTCTCTGTGTCTATATATATACACCAATAAAAACTTAGGCAAGGGCAAAGTCTGGGAAGCCAAGGTCAGACCCATCCCCAAGACACTGTAGCTACAAATCCTCATGCCTAGGAGACTGGGTTTTTGTCACACTGATCATTAAAATTAAGCATTTTTTTGGAACTCAGAGTGCTGAATTTCATTAGGAAACATTTCTAAAGAGGTAAGGGATAAGAACTCAAAAGAATTTCACAGAAAAATATCTATGGAAAACTCTGGGTACTCCTCTTGTGTCTCTTCTCCCCCAAAAAAGTTCTGTGAAATTTTGGGGCCATGTCACATGATGTCATTGTAAAGCATGGTCTGAATGTAGAGGGACAATGTATCAGAGACATAAAAAACTAGCTGATAGTAATACAGGTCCTTCTTCATTTGCTGAGCTAAGGCTGGCATAAGCATGACAAACTGGCTTTCTTCTTCCTCTTGCTGCCTTCAAACCCAGCGTTCAGGCTTTCATACATCCCCACAGTGGTGAATGACAATGGTCTCCTCAGTGATGTTCATGACCATGACCTGGATTCTGATACTGGGGGCATCTCTGCCAAGGTTGGATAAGGTATAGAGGTCTCTAGCATGTTCTGTGTCATGGAGATACTACTGCTAGGGAGGATGGACATTGAAATGTCACTATTGGCCCTGATGGGTTGGAGACTCACCTGGAGCCTTCCCTGTTCCTGGGTCTGGAGGCCCCCCATACCTGCCTGGAAGACTGTTTGCCACAGCCAGCACAGGCATCTCACAACCAGGGAGAACAGCTAGCACATGGAACCCTGTAAGGTGACCCTGAGGCAATCTCCTGGCAAAAGATGACCAGAGACTAGCAAATCTACTGGGCTCCTGTCTAGAGAGCCTGGCCTGGGAGGTGTCCTGGAGACCTCAGCAGCTGACCAGTGTGCCTATGGGTCCAGTAGAATAGGATACAAAGGAAGAAGCCCAAAGATAAAGTTCGTGCAGTATGTTGGTTGGTTGCTGTCCTTTGAAATGGAAGAGGAAGAGGACCAAAATGGCGTCACCATGGTAAAGTCAAGTTTCCTGGTCAAGAACAAGGAGCAGACAGCCAGAATCCACCCAGAATTCAGTCACTAACAATGGGGATGGAGGTGAGGTTCGATACTAGCATGCACCCCAGAAATCTATCCACAGACTGCCTGTTGGCCCTGGGCAGTTCCAGTGTAGACATGGAAATCAGCAGAGAGTCCTGAATGGCCTGAAATCCAGAACCAGGTAAAGAGAAGAGGAATCTGCACCACAAAAGGCTAAGAAGAAAGTAAAGATTCACAGCATGGGTTCTCACCCCAGGTCTCAGGAGCAATCCACTGTAGTGATCCATGGACAATGACTGGAGAGTAGCCAGCCCCCTGCTTCAAGAGGGTCTGAGTATTGTCCAGATTTCCCCAAATAAACTCCTCAGGGAAAAGGAGATTTATGGTGAGAAACCCAACCTAGGACCAAAGTGGTAAAAAAAATATGAGCCCAGAGAAATTTTGGATGGAGGGACACAGATGCTCTGTCACAGCCTATAGGTGGATCACAGAGCAAGTGTTCTGCTCAACTGAATGCAAGCAACAGGCCCCAATGCCCCTTATAGAGGACCCAGGAAGTTTCGAAGGTGCCAGGTGCCACAGCAAGAGGTCTTCCAAGAGGCTCTGTGCAGGGAAGCCCACAGAAATTGATCTGGGTACATGGTGATTTCTGAGAAAAGTCTCCTGAGTTACAGGGAGCATCATTGGATGGGCCAAATCCCCACAAACTGTGTGATAGAGTAAAAGAAGATGAATCTGAAGCAATGGCCTCAACTTAGAGCTGCCTGTCACTGTGGGACTACACCATGGACTACACAACAGCCTCTCTTATCTGTCAAAAGATGTTCTTGTGACTGTCAATATTCCCTCAGTCATGACTGATGAGAGGATCTCAACCAGAATCCCATTAATCAGCTGCTCAGTGAATATGAGTCAAAGACAGCAACAAGAAAGCCCATGCAGAAGCAATCAGTGAACCAGCTCCTTGGGTTGCAGAATGATCTGGGAAGCATCACAATGACTACACGTGTTCCCAAGGCAATCTGTCATTCTAGAGGGAAAGCAGGAAGTGGACCTGAAGGTCCTGAAATGGAGACCCCAGTATAGAGAAAGGTAATCTTATGCAAAAAGCCAGGCCTTCACAGCAGAGGGGCCTACAGTGGAATCTAGTCCAGAATCTTTAATCTGGATCCAAGAAGAGTTTGCAGACCTGATAAAGTAGAATTGTGGAAAAGCACAGCTAGAAGGAGGCCAGAATTTCCCCAAATTATGCCCCTGGTCAAGAAAAGTGAATGGACAACCAAAATCCACCCAGAATCCAATCACTAACAATGGGGATGGGGGTGAGGATTGACTCTGGCAGGCACCCCAAAATGTATCCACAGACTGTCTGGGACAGTTCCAGGGTAGACATGAAAAACAGCAGAGGATCCTGAATGGCTTGAAATCCAGACTCAGGCAAAGAGAAGAGGAATCTGCAGGACAAAAGGTAAGAGGAAAGTAAGGTTCACAGCAGGGGTTCCCAACCTAGGTTCAATCAGCAGCCCACTGTAGTGATCCAAGAACAATGAATGGAGAGGGGACAGTTCATGGTTCAAGAAGGACCTGAGCACTTGGCCAAAGTCCCTCAAATGAACTCCTCAGAAAAAAGGAGAAGAATGATCAGAAACAAACCCAACCCAGGAACAAATTGGTTAAAAAAAAATGAGCCCAGAGACAGCTTGGATGCAGGGACACTGATCATACATTAGGGCCTATAGGTAGACTACAGAGGAAGTGTTCTTCTCAAATGAACAGAAGCAATGGGCCTGAATTCCCTTTAATGGGGAGCCAGGAACCATTCAAGATGCTAGCAGCCACAGCAGGAGGTCCTCCAAGGAGTTCCTTTGAGAGAATTCCACAGAAATTGATCCAGGGACCTTGTGGTTACTCATAAAAATCTCCTGGGTTAGAGGGAGCATCTGCAGAATAGCCAATTCCCCCCTATATATGCCACAGAAGAAAAGAGGATGCATCTGAAGCAAAGCCCTTAAAGAAGACCAGGCAGTCACAGCAGGGGGCCCTTCCATGGACCACAGAACAGAACCCTTCAAAACTATGGAGAGATATCCTTGTGACCTTCAATATTCCCCCAGTAGTTACTGACAATAGGATCTCCACCAGAATCCCCTAAATCAGCTGCCCAGAAAGAGAGTCAGAAAGCAAAACAAGAAAGCCCATGCAAAAGCACTCAGTGAACCAGAAATTTGGACTTTAGATGTGACCCTAGAAATGTCTACACAGACTAAACATGGTCCCAAGGCAATCCTTCAGGCTCGAAGGAAAGCAGGAAGTAGGACAAATGGAAATCCAGGGAAAGAGAAAGGGAATCTTGCATTAAATCCCAGTCAAACCACAGGCCTTTACCCTACAGGGTCCTACATTGCACTATGGACCAGATTCCCTCACATCTATCCACCAACAGTGTCCAAATCTTAGAAAGTCCACTGGAGGAAAGGCACAGCCAGTACTAGGCCAAGATAGTGCCAGAATGTGCCCCTGGTCCAGGACAAGGATAGAGAGCCCCAAACTACCCAGAATTCAATCGTTAATAGTAGGGAGCCTGTGGGTGCTCTCTGGCAAAGATAGCAGAAATCTATCCATAGACTGTATGTCTGCTGAGGACAATTGCACAGTATATATAGAAAGGAGCAGAAGCATCAGAAGTGCCTGAAATCTAGACCCAGGCAGAGAGTAGAGGAATCTTCCCCAAAATCCCATCCATAGGCCATGCTCTCACACAGTGGGCCCTACCTTTGCACAGTTCCAGTGTATACATAGAAACCAGCAGGGGGCCTGAATGACTTGCAATCCAGACTCAGGCAAAGAGAAGACGAATCTGCAACACAAACAACTAAGAGAGAAGTCATGATTCACAGCAGGAGGTCCCACCAGAAGTTCCATCACCAACCCACTGTAGTGATCCATAAACAATGACTGGAGAGTAGACAGCCCCTGGTTCAAGAGGGACCCCAGTACTCAGACAGAATCCACCAAATGAACTCTGTGAAAAGAAGAATATTCAAAAACAAATCCAACCTAGGAACAAACTGGTTAATAAAATTGAGCCCAGAGAGCCTTTGCATGGAGGGGCACTGATGTCATGTCACAGCCTATAGATGGACCACAGACAAAGTGTTCTGCCCAACTGAACACAAGCAATGGGCATGAATGCCCAGGGAAGGAAACACAGGAACTATCCAAGATGCCAGCAGAGAAAACAGGAGTTCCTCCAAGGGGTTCCTTCGAGGGAATACTACAGAAATTGATCCAAGGACATTGTGGTTACTGGGAAAATCTGCTGGGTTAGAGGAAGCTTTGGTGGAAGGGCCCATTCACCACTAGGAGTGCCATAGAGCAACAGATTATGAATCTGAAACAAAGCCCTCTCCTTAGAGCAGTCAGTCACAGTGGGGACCCTTACAGGGAATACAAAACAGATCCCCTCAAATCTGTCAAAGATGTTCTTGTGACCTTGAATATTCCCTGAATTGTGACTGACAATAAGATCTCATCCAGAATCAGCTGCTCAGCTAAAAAGAGTCAGAGAGTACACCAAGAAAGCCCATGCTGAAGCAGTCATTGAACCAGTTACTCGGACTTTAGAAGTGACCCTAGAAATGTCTCCACTGATTACACTTGGTCCCAAGACAATCCTCCAGTCTATGAGGAAAGCAGGAAGTGGAACAGAAGCACCCGAAATGGACACCCAGGAAGAGAGAAAGGGAATCCTCGAGAAGACCCAATCCATGGACCAGGACTTCACAGCAGGGGTTTGACCATGAAATCTAGGCCATATTCCTTAACTTGGATCCACCAACAGTTTGCAGACCTGCCATGTAGAATGGAGTTAAAGCAAAGCTAGAATGAGACCAGAATTCCCCCAAAGTATTCCCCTGGTCATGAAATGGGTTTGGACTGCCATAATCCACCCAGAATTCAATCAATCACAGTTGGGGGACCGAGGATAAGCTCTAGCAGACAACAGAGATACCTATCTGCAGATTGCCTGTTGGCCCAGGACAGTTCCATGATATAAAAAGGAAGCAACAGAGGGGCCTGAATGGCCTCAAATCCAGGCCTAGGCAAATAGATGGGAAATCCCCCAAGAGGGAAATAATGCTTCACAGGAAGGGGTCCCACTTGAGGTTCCAGGAAAAATCCACTAAAATGATCCCTTCAAAATCACTGGAGAGTAGACAGACCCTTGGTCAAGAGGGACCCCAGGAACTAGGACAGATTACTCCAGTGAACTCCTCAGTGAAAGAGGTGAAGAATGTGCACGATGAAATTCCACCCATGAAAAAATGGTAAAAAAAAAAAACAAAACAAAAAACAAAAAACAGGCTCAGAGAGACATTGGATAGAGGGACACTGATCGTATATCAGTGCCTATACTGGGACCACAGAGGAAATGTTCTGCTCAACTGAACACAAGCAATGGGACTGAATGCCCTTAGGGTGGACCAAGTCACCTTCCAAGGTGCCAGGTGCTACAGCAGAAGATCTTCCAAGAGGCTCTAGGGAGGGACAGATGGGGACAAACAGAGAGACAGATGGGGACACATGGACAGAAAGCTGGGGACACAGAGACAGTTGGGGACACAGAGACAGTTAGGAGAAACACAGACAGATGGGGACCCACAGACAGATGGGGACATAGGGACAGATGGGGGCACATGGACAAACAGATGGGGACATGTAGACAGAAGGGGACACACAAACAGATCGCAAAACACAGACAGATAGGGACACATGGACAGACAAATGGGGATACATGGACAGACAAATTAGGACACAAGGACAGGCAGCTAATGACAAACAGACAGATGGGGTCACACCAACAGTTGGGGACACATGGACAGATGATGGGGAAACATGGACTGACAGATGGGGACACAAGGACAGGTGAGGAAACATGGACAGATAGATGGGGGACACATAGAGTGGACACATGAACAGTACTCAGACATATGGGGAAACACAGAGAGATGAGAACAGAGAAACTGAACAGGACACACAGACAGAGCAAAGGGGACAGAAGGGCAGATAGGAACACACAGAAAGACAGATGGGGATACACAGACAGATGGGAAAACACTCACAGTGGGGGTGGGCTGATGATGGGCTCAAGCAGACACCACAGAAATCTATACACAGACTGCTATTTGGCCCAGGACAGTTCCAGTGTAGACATGGAAAGCAACAGAGGGGCCAGAATGACCTGAAATCCAGACACAGGGCAAACAGAAGAAGAATCTGCAAAAACAAAAAAAAGGCTTAGAGGAAAGTAATAATTCACAGAGGGGGTCCTACCTGAGATTCCAGTAGCAACCTACTAAAATGTTTCATAAACAATGACTACACAGTAGATAGCCCTTGGTTCAAGGGGGACCCCAGGTTCTAAGCCAGAATGCACCTAATGTACTCCTGAGAGAAAGAGGAGAAAAATGTGCAAGAACAAATCCAATCTGGGAGCAAATTGGTTAAAAATATAGTCCTAGAGAGACTTTGGATGCAGGTACTCTGATGCTAGGTCTTGGCCTAAAAGTGGACAACAGAGGAAATGTTCTGCTCAACTGAACACAAGCAATGGGTCTGAATGCCCCTTAAATGGGACCCTGTAACTATCCAAGGTGCTAGGAACAAAAGGAGGAGCTCCTCCAAGAGGCTCTGGTGAGGGAAAACTGACATCATTTCAACTGGGGACATTATGCTTACTGGGAAAAGCCTCCTGGGTAAGAAGGAGCATTGGTGGAAGGGCCAATTCCCTGCTAAGCAAGCCTTAGAACAAAAGAGGATGAATCTGAAACAAAGAGCAGCACTTACAGCAGGCCATCACAGCAGGCAGCCCTTCCATGGACCATAGAACAGATCCCTTTATATCTGTCAACAGTTGTTCTTGTGACCTTCAATATGCTCACGTCATGACTGACAAAGGGATCTCAGCAACAATCCCCTTAATCAGATGTCCAACTACAAAGGGTCAGAGAGCACAACAAGAAAGCCCACGCAGAAGCAGTCAGTGAACCAGCTACTTGGCCTATAAAAGCGACCCTTGAAACGTCTCCACTGATTAAACTTGGTCCCAAGGCAATACTTCAATCTAGAGGGAAAGCAGGAAGTCAACCAGAAGTACCTGAAACGGAGACCCAGGTATAGAGAAAGAGAATCTTCTAATAAATCCAATCCAAGCCACAGACCTTCACAGTAGGGAGACCTAAATTACACTGTTGGCCATATTCCTTCACCTCCATCCACCAACAGTCTGCACAACTGAGAAAGGCCAATGGACCAAAAGCATTGCCAGAACCTTGCCAAAGCACCCAATATGTGTGGCTCAGGTAAAGAAAAGGGAATTGACAGCCAGAATATACCCAGAATTCAATCACTCACAGTGGGAAGAGAGGCCAGAAACCTAGGTAGACTGCCTGTTGACTTGGGACAATTCCAGTGTGGACATGGAAAATAGTAGAAGAAAAGAATGGCCTGAAATCCAGATCCAGGCAAAGAAAAGAGGAAACTCCAACACAAAACGCTAAGACAGAAGTAATATGTCACATCAGAGGATTCCAACTGAGGCTCCAGCAGAAAACACTAAAATGATCCCTGAACAATCACTGGAGAGTAGACAGCCCATTGGTCGAGAGGGACCCCAAGAATTAGGCTAGAATGCCCTAAATGAACTCCTTACCAAAAAAAGGATAAGAATGTTCAAGAAGAAATCCAAACCGGCAAAATATTTGTTTAAAAAATAGGCCCGGGGGGAGGAGCCAAGATGGAGGAGTAGAAAGACACACATATGCTAGCTCCGAACCCACAGCCCATAAAATATCTGTAAAAAAGAACTCCCAACAAATTCTGGAGCAGCAGAAGCCACAGAACAACGGAGCAGACAAGATTTCTGTTCCAGAGAGCCCTGCAAACCTCTCGCAAAAGGTCCATCACATCCCGGACCCGGAGCCGAGCCCAGCCCTGCCTTGGCCATGCAGCACCCAGAGGAGTGGATCTGAGCAGGCTTCAGGGATGGAATCTCCAGCGGCCACGCGGGTCCCTCCACCCACAGGCCCCAAAGGTTGGTGAGAAGGTCTTCCCAGCTTGCCGAGAGGGGAGTGGGGTGCACCCATAACTCAGGGCCCCTCGGGAGGCAGCAGTGGAGGCAGGAGCAGACCAGGGCTCCCCAAGCAGGCAGGAGGCTGGATCCATTGTTGAGGGTCTCTGCATAAACCCCCTGAGGGAACTGAGCCCCATGGGGCGGCCCTGACCCCACCCAAGCACCTGGACCGTGTCTCACACTGAATAGCAGCCCCGCCCCCCCCCCCAAAGCACTGAGGCTGGGAAGCAGCATTTGAATCTCAGACCCCAAGTGCTGGCTGGGAGGATCTGGAGGCAAAGTGGGTGTGAAAAGAATACTCAGAAGTCAAGTCACTGGCTGGGAAAATGCCCAGAAAAGGGAAAAAAAATAAGACTATAGAAGGTTACTTTCTTGGTGAACAGGTATATCCTCCCTTCCTTTCTGATGAGGAAGAACAATGTTTACCATCAGGAAAAGACACAGAAGTCCAGGCTTCTGTATCCCAGCCCACCCAATGGGCTCAGGCCATGGAAGAGCTCAAAAAGAATTCTGAAAATCAAGTTACACAGGTGGAGGAAAAACTGGGAAGAGAAATGAGAGAGATGCAAGTAAAGCATGAAAAACAGGTCAGCACCCTGCTAAAGGAGACCCAAAAAAATGCTGAAGAAAATAACACCTTAAAAAATAGGCTAACTCAATTGGCAAAAGAGGTTCAAAAAGCCAATGAGGAGAAGAATGCTTTCAAAAGAAGAATTAGCCAAATGGAAAAGGAGGTTCAAAAGCTCACTGAAGAAAATAGTTCTTTCAAAATTAGAATGGAACAGATGGAGACCAATGACTTTATGAGAAACCAAGAAATCACAAAACAAAACCAAAAAAATGAAAAAATGGAAGATAACGTGAAATATCTCATTGGAAAAACAATTGACCTGGAAAATAGATCCAGGAGAGAGAATTTAAAAATTATGGGACTACCTGAAAGCCATGATCAATAAAAGAGCCTAGACATCATCTTTCATGAAATTATCAAGGAAAACTGCCCTGAGATTTTAGAACCACAGGGCAAAATAAGTATTCAAGGAATCCACAGATCACCGCCTGAAAGAGATCCAAAAAGAGAAACTCCTAGGAACATTGTGGCCAAATTCCAGAGTTCCCAGGTCAAGGAGAAAATATTGCAAGCAGCTAGAAAGAAACAATTCAAGTATTGTGGAAATACAATCAGGATAACACAAGATCTAGCAGTTCTACATTAAGGGATCAAAGGGCGTGGAATAGGATATTCCAGAAGTCAAAGAAACTAGGACTAAAACCAAGAATCACCTACCCAGCAAAACTGAGTATAATACTTCAGGGGAAAAATTGGTCTTTCAATGAAATAGAGGACTTTCAAACATTCTTGATGAAAAGACCAGAGCTGAAAAGAAAATTTGACTTTCAAACACAAGAATGAAGAGAAACATGAAAAGGTCAACAGCAAAGAGAAGTCATAAGGGACTTACTAAAGTTGAACTGTTTACATTCCTACATGCAAAGACAATATTTGTAACTCTTGAAACTTTTCAGTATCTGGGTACTGGGTGGGATTACACACACACACGCGCACACGCACACGCACACACACATAGAGACAGAGTGCACAGAGTGAATTGAAGAGGATGGGATCATATCTTAAAAAAATGAAATCAAGCAGTGAGAGAGAAATATATTGGGAGGAGAAAGGGAGAAATGAAATGGAGCAAATTATCTCTCATAAAAGAGGCAAGGAAAAGACTCATTAGTGGAGGGATGAAGAGGGGAGGTGAGAGAAAAACATGAAGTTTACTCTCATCACATTCCACTAAAGGAAGGAATAAAATGCACACTCATTTTGGTGTGAAACCCTATCTTACAATACAGGAAAGTGGGGGAGAAGGGGATAAGCAGGGTGGGGGGGAGATGATGGAAGGGAGGGCATGGGGAGGAGGCAGCAGTTTGAGGTCAACACTCATGGGGAGGGACAGGATCAAAAGACAGAATAGAAGTAATGGGGGACAGGATAGAATGGAGGGAAATACAGTTAGTCTTATACAACACAACTATTATGGAAGTCATTTGCAAAACTACACAGATATGGCCTATATTGAATTGCTTGCCTTCCAAAGGGAAGGTGTGGGGAGGGAGGGAGGTTAAGAAGTTGGAACACAAAGTTTTAGGAACAACTGTTGAGTACTGTTCTTGCTACTAGGAAACAAGAAATACAGGTAAAGGGGTATAGAAAGTTATTTGGCCCTACAGGACAAAAGAGAAGATGGAGACAAGGGCAGAGAGGGATGATAGAAGAGAGGGCAAATTGGTGATAGGGGCAATTAGAATGCTCGGTGTTTTGGGGTGGGGGTAGGGGACAAAAGGGGAGAAAATTTGGAGCCCAAAATTTTGTGAAAATGAATGTTAAAAGTTAAATAATAAATAAAGAAATAAATGAATGAATGAATGAATGAATGAATGAATAAACAAATAGGCCCAGAGAGACTTTGGAGGCAGGGACATTGATGCTATGTCACAGCCTATAGGTGGACCACAGAGGAATTGTTCTGCTCAATGGAACAGAAGCCATGGGCAGGAAGGCCCTTAAAGAGGACCCAGGAACCTTTGAAGGTGCCAGCAGCTACAACAGGAGGTCCTCCAAGGGTCCCTATTGAAGGAACCCCACAGAAATTGATCTGGGCACATTGTGGTTTCTGAGAAAAGTCTCCTGGGTTACAGGAAGCATCTGTGGATCGGCCAATTCCCCAAATACTGTGAGACAGAGCAAAAGAGGATGAATCTGAAACAAAGCCCTCAACTTAGAGCTGACTGTCACCCTGGAGCTTCACCACAGACTACAGAACAGATCCCCTCGTGTCTGTCAAAAGACGTTCTTGTGACCTTCAATATTCCCTTAGTCATGACTGACAATAAGATCTCAACCAGAATCCCCTTTATCAGCTGCCCAGTGAAAATGAGTCAAACAGAGCAACAAGAAAGCCCTTGCAGAAGCAGTCAGTGTACCAGCTCATTGGGCTGTTGAATGGCCCAAGAAGTGCCTACAATGACTACATGTGGTCCGAAGGTAATCCTTCAGTCTAGAGGGAAAGCAGAAAGTAGACCTGAAGCTCCTGAAATGGAAACCTTGGTATAGAGGAAGGTAATCTTATACAAAATCCCATCCATGGATTAGGCCTTCACTGCAGAGAGCCCCACGTTGCAATCTGGACCAAAATGCTTAATTTGGATCCACCAATAGTTTGCAAATCTGATCAAGTAGAATGATGGAAAAGCGCAGCTAGAAGGAAGCCAGAATTTTCCCAAATTATGTGCCTGGTCAAGACAAGGGAATGGACAGCCAGAATCTGCCCAGAATTCAATCATTAACAATGGGGATGGGGGTGAAGATGGGCTCTAGTAGACACCCCAGAAATCTATCCACAGACTGCCTGTTGGCCTTGTACAGTTCCAGTATAGACATGGAAACCAGCAGAGGGGCTTGAATGGCCTGAAATCCAGACTCAGGCAAAGAAAAGAGGAACCCGCAACGCAAAAGGCTGAGAGGGAAGTAATGATTCACAGAAGGGGGTCTCACACCAGATTCCAGCAGCAACCCACTGCAGTGATCCATGAGCAATGACTGGAGAGTAGACAGCCCCTGATTCAAGAAGGACCTGAGTACTTGGCCAGAATCCCCCAAATGCACTCCTCAGGGAAAAAGGAAGAATGGTCAAAAACAAACCCAACCCAGGAACAAATTGGTTAAAAAAAATGAGCCCAGAGAGACTTTGCATGGAGATACACTGATGTTATGTCACAGTCTATAGGTGGACCACAGAAGAAGTGTTCTGCTCAACTGAACACAAGAAATGGTACTGAATGCCCAGGAAGCAGAACACAGGAACTATCCAAGATGGCAGCAGACAAAGCAGCAGGTCCTCCAAGGGACTCCTTTGAGGGAATACTACAGAAACTGATCCAAGGACATTGTAGTTACTGGGAAAATCTCCTGAGTTAGAAGAAGCATTGGTGGAAGGGCCCATTCGCCACTAAGAATGTCATAGAGCAACAGACTTAATCTGAAACAATGCACTCAACTTAGAAGTGGCAGTCACAGTGGGAAACCTTCCAGGGACCACAAAACAGATCCCCTCCAACCTCTCAAAGATGTTCTTGTGACCTTGAATATTCTCTGAATTGTGACTGACAATAGGATCTCAACCAGAATCCCCCTCATGCAGTTGCCCAGTGAAAACGAGTCAGACAATACACCAAAAAAGCCCATGTGGAAGAAGCCATTGAACCAGTTATTTGGGTTTTTGATGTGACCCTAGAAATGTCTTCACTGATTACACTTGGTCCCAAGGCAATACTTTAGTCTAGAGGGAATGCAGGAAGAGGACCAGAAGCAATTGAAATGGAGTACAGAGAAAGGGAATCTTCCACAAAATCCCATGCATGCCAAAGTCCTTCACAACAGGGGGACCTAGATTACACTCTTGGCAAGATTTCCTCATATCCATCCACCAACAGTCTGAAGACCTTAGAAAGTCTAATGGAGGAAAATCACAGCCAGTACGTTTCCAAAGTATTCTTTAAGTGGGCCCTTGGTCTAGAAAAGGGAAGGGCCACTGAAAATTCACCCGGAATTCAATCATTCACAGTGGGAGTGGGCTGATGTTGGGCTCAAGCAGACACCACAGAAATCTATCCAGAGACTGCTTGTTGGCTCAGGACAGTTCCAGTGTAGACCTGGAAAAGAGCAGAGGGACTTGAATAGCCTGAAATCCAGACTCAGGGAAAGAGAAGAGGAATCTGCAACAGAAAAGACTTAGAGGGAAGTAACAATTCACAGAGAGGGCCCACCTGAGGTCTCAGTAGCAACCCACTAAAATGATTTATGAAAAATGACTGCAGAGAAGACATTGCTTGGTTCAAGGGGGACCCCCAAATTCTTTTCTATGGTACCTTCATATTTTTATTTAAAAGGAATAGCAAGTTGCATATTTGCATTTTCATGTGTAATCAACTTTTCTATTACACTATACTATGGGAATTTTTGTTTATTTCCGTAAATGAAAAATAAAAGTAAAGTAACAGAGTCATACTCCTACCTTTCCACTCTTTGAAGACATTATATTCTCCCCCAATTGCCATAGCCAGCGCAGACATCTCATCTAGTTCTAAGCCTCTCATTTATGTCATTATCTTTCTAATAGAAAATAAGGGGGGTGGAGCCAAGATGGCGGACTGAAAGCAATGACTCACCTAAGCTCCTGGACAAACTCCTCTGGATACCTCTGAAAGGAGAATCTGACCAAACTTTGGAGGTGTGGAATCCAGTGGGTGACAGACTTTGACGGATTCGGAGCCCAGGTTAGACTGGAAGGTCCACGGGAACGATCTGTTCCGGGGGGGTGAGCCCCCAGCGTGCACAGAGCAGCACGGTCAGCGCAGCAGGGCGGAAGGGACCTGAGAAGCCTGAGAGCGGCGGGCAGAACCAGCGGAGCAGGAGACCAGCCAAACCGAGCCCGTGAGAGCCGCTGAGCACCAGATATCAGCGCAGCAGCCCTTGAAACCTTCAGCCTGAAGACTAAACTTTGGTAAGTCACCTACTTGAACTTCCGGGAGCCAGGATGGCGGAGTGATCAGTAAATGCTCTCTCCTCCCCCCGATGACCGTGAAAGAACCATAAAATATTTCCCCAGAAAAATCCTGGATCAGCGGGAACAGCAGAAGGGGGCAAATAGTCTCATAACACCAGAGGCTAGGAAAATAGCAAAAGAGGGATTCTTCCTACTGTGGTGGAGGCGATCCAGAAGGACAAAGGACCCAGGGCAGAGAAAATTCGCACTGAGACCCAGGCAAGCCTCAGCGCTGGGAGAGGAGCCCCAGGAGGGGTGGGAACATTCATTAGCATCTAGGCGTGCCTCAGCCCTCCAGGGGAAAAGGGAAGACAATAGGGAAGCTGGGATCACCATCCCCTGACCTTGCCTTTGCCTCAGGTCAGCTGAGGAGATCTCCTGTGAACAGACCACCCCTCCCACACACCTAACAAGATAACCCCAGGGTTGATCTGGGAAACAAAACACAAAAACCTGCTTTTAGGTTTTTCACACATCAGCTCAACACAAAGTTCTGTACCTTCTGACTGACAGAACCAGAAGCTACAACACTCAGCCAACATCATGAATAGGAAAAAGCAGACAAAAAGTGAAAAAACCATAGAATCCTTCTATGGGGATAAAGATCAAAACACAAACACCAAAGAGGTCAGAGCTGAGACTGTACTTCCATCTGAAAATTCAGAAGGGACTATGAACCTCTCGCAAGCACAACTAGCTTTTCTGAAGCAGCTGAAGAAGGAAATAGAAGAAAAAGTGGCCAATGATTTTAAAATCATAAAAAAAGAATTCACTGATTAGAACATCACTCTGAAAAGGAAAATTGAGCAAATGGAAAAGGAAGTTCAAAAATTAATTGGAGAAAATAATTCCCTAAAAGGAACAGTTGATCAAATGGAAAAGGAAACCCAAAACCTAATTGGGAAAATTGATCAAATGGAAAAGGAAGTACAAAAATTAAATGGAGAAAATAGCTCCTTAAAGGGAAAAATTGGTCAGATGGAAAAGGAGATGCAAAAGTTAACTGAAGAAAACAATACGATGAAGATTAGAATTGGGCAAGTAGAAACTAATAACTCAATGAGGCAACAAGAATCAGTCAAACAAAATCTAAAGAATGAAAAGATAGAAGAAAATGTAAAATATTTAATTGGAAAAACAACTGACCTGGAAAATAGATCCAGGCGAGAAAATTTAAGAATTATTAGCCTGCCAGAAACCCATGATGAAGAAAAGAGTCTGGACAATATCTTCCAGGAAATCATCAAGGAAAACTGCCCAGAAGTACTGGACGCAGAAGGCAAAATAGTCATCGAAAGAATCCACCGTTCCCCTCCCAAAAGGGATTCCCAAACTCAAAACCCCAAGAAGTATAGTTGCCAAATTCCAGAGCTATCAAGTGAAGGAGAAAATACTACAAGCAGCCAGAAAGAAACAATCCAAATATCAAGGACATACAGTCAGGATCACACAGGACCTTGCAGCTTCTACATTAAAAGATCGAAAGAACTGGAACCCAATATTCCGTAAGGCAAAGGAGTTAGGACTTCAACCAAGGATCAACCACCCAGCAAAGTTCAGCATAACATTTCAGGCAAGGAGAAAGTCATTCGACGAAATAAGGGATTTCCAGAGCTTCCTGACCAAAACGCCAGAACTCAATAGACAATTTGATCTTCAAATGCAGGTCTCAAGAGAATCATAAAAAGGTAAACAGGGGGGAAAAAACCAAAAGAAAAACTTGTTACTCAATTAGGGCAAACTGTTTACCTCCCTATAAGGGAAGATGATACCTGTTAATCTTGAGAACTGTGCAGTTATTATGATAAAAGGGATATACATAGAGGGAACGGGTATAAAGTAAATGATGTCATGTCAAAAATATGATTTAAATATGAGACGGGTGTTTGGCCTTGAGGCCGATGGGCTGCCCGAGTCTTACCTTTCACCTGTCGCAGGTCTTCGGCAGCCAAACCAGATAAATGTGTTGAGAGAAGAGACTTTCCAGAGTCGAACAAGGGTTAGGCTTTATTCAGGGTCTTGGTTACATGTGCAGGGTGAATTCTTCCTCAGGAGAGAGGAATCCTCCTCCTCCCAAGGAGGCAAAGGTCGTACAGCAAGAGAATGGGAGTGGGAGAGGGGAGGGACCTTCTGCCCTCTAAGGGCCCCTCACTACGAAGAGAGCCTTCAGGCTTTCCTGACCCTACTTAAGCTCTCCCGCCGCATAGTTTGCACCTGAATACCGTGCCTGCTCTCAGCCTTTAGCTAGTCAACAACAGGTATGCTCAGACCATGGGTTAATCTCAAGGGTGGGATGCTCTCCCCAGCAAGTTTCCCACAGGGAAGAGGCGGAAATGCACGAGATAGCCCAAGTCTCACGCCTCAATTCCCAGCTGTTCCCTGGGGGGCCTCATGAGCACTCTGAGGTTTTGGAAGTCCTTACATTTACCCGCCTGAGACTGTCCACATGAAACTGAGCTTACACCACCAACAGAAGGGATTGTAATAGGAGGTGTGAAAAGGAGGAAGCAGAAAATGGCAAATTACATCACAGGAAGAAGTACAAAACTATAGTAGAGGGAAGGAGGGGAGGGAGATGAGTATTGTTTGAGAGGTACTCTCATCTGATTTGTTTAAAGGAGGGAACAATAATTTTAAGTAGATAATCATAACTAGCTCTATAGGTAGTAGTAGGGGAAGGGGGAAGAAAGGGGAGGTAGGCTAAAAGTGAGGGAGGAAGCAATAAGAGTAAAGGGGAGTAAAAGGGAGGGGGTCTAAAAGAAGGAGGGGAAGGCTGCAGGAGGAGGGGGTGAAAAGTGAATACTATTGAGGAGGGGAAGGGAGATGGGAGACCTAAAAGCACAAACGGTGGGAAAGAGGATGGAGGGAAATACACAGATTGTAATCATAACTGTGAATATGAATGGAATGAATGCTCCCATACAACAGAGACGGATAGCAGAATGGATTAAAAGCCCAAATCCAACAATATGCTGCTTACAAGAAACACATTTGAAACGGGGGGATACACATAGAATAAAGGTCAAAGGATGGAGCAGAATATATTGTGCTTGAGCTCATGTAAGAAAGGCAGGAGTAGCAATCCTAATCTCAGACAAAGCAAAAGCAGAAATAGATCTAATCAAAAGGGATAAGGATGGAAATTATATCCTGGTAAAAGGCACCATAGACAATGAAGCAATATCATTACTAAACATGTATGCTCCAAGTGGTATAGCATCCACATTCTTAGAAGAGAGGCTGGGGGAGTTGAAGGAAGAAATTGACAGCAAAACTATACTAGTGGGGGACCTCAACCTCCCTCTCTCTGAACTCGATAAATCTAACCTCAAAATAAACAAGAAAGAGGTTAAGGAGGTAAATAAAATTCTGGATAAGGTAGATATGATAAATCTTCGGAGAAAACTGAATGGGAATAGAAAGGAATATACCTTTTTCTCAGCGGTACTTGGAACATTTACAAAAATTGACCATGTATTAGGACATAAAAATCTCACAATCCAGTGCAGAAAGGTAGAGACAATCACTGCATCCTTCTCAGATCATAATGCAATAAAAATTACATGTAATAAAAGGGATGGAAAGATAAACCAAAAATCAATTGGAAACTAAATAATCTAATTCTAAAGAAGGAATGGTTTAAAAAAGAAATCATAGAAACAATCAACAATTTCATTCAAGAGAATGACAATAGTGAGACAACATAGCAAATCTTATGGGATACTGCAAAAGCAGTTATTAGGGGAAGTTTTATATCTTTGAATGCTTACATAAATAAAATAGAGAAAGAGGAGATCAACGACTTGGGCTTGCAGTTGAAAAAGCTAGAAAAAGAACAAATTGAAAATCCCCAAGTAAATACCAAATTAGAAATACTGAAAACCAAAGGAGAGATTAATAAAATTGAAATTAAGAAAACTATTGAATTAATAAATAAAACCAATATTTGCTTTTATGAAAAAACTAATAAAATTGATAAACCTTTGGTCAATCTGATTAAAAAAAGAAAGAAGAAAATCAAATTACTAATATTAAAAATGAAAGGGGTGAACTCACCTCCAATGAGGAGGAAATTAAAACAATAATTAGAAACTACTTTGCCCAACTTTATGTCCACAAATTCGATAATCTAAATGAGATGGATGAATATTTTAAAAAATACAAATTGCCCAGATTAACAGAAGAGGAAGTTGAATACTTAAACAACCCCATCTCAGAAAAAGAAATTGAACAAGCCATCAATGAATTCCCTAGGAAAAAATCTCCAGGGCCAGATGGATTCACAAGTGAATTCTATCAGACATTTAAAGAACAGTTAATTCCAATACTATACAGACTATTTTTGAAAACTGGGGAAGAAGGAGTCCTCCCAAATTGTTTCTATGATACAAATATGGTTTTGATACCCAAACCAGGAAGAGACACAACAGAGAAAGAAAATTATAGACCAATTTCCCTAATGAATATAGATGCAAAAATTTTAATTAAGATTTTAGCAAAACTAATACAGCATCTTATCAGGAGAATAATACATTATGATCAGGTAGGATTCATACCAGGATTGCAGGGCTGGTTCAATATTAGGAAAACTGTTAACATTATCGATCTCATCAACAACAAAGGTAACAAAAACCACATTATTATCTCAATAAATGCAGAAAAATCTTTTTACAAAATACAACACCCATTCCTATTAAAAACACTGGAGAACGTAGGAATAAAGGGAACTTTCCATAAAATAATAAGCAGTATCTATCTAAAACCTTCAGCAATCATTATATGCAATGGGGATAAGCTAGATACATTCCCAATAAGATCAGGGGTGAAACAAGGATGTCCATTATCACCACTATTATTCAATATGGTACTAGAAATGTTAGCTGTCAATTAGACAAGTTAAAGATATTCAAGGAATAAGAATAGCCAGAGAAGAAACTAAGTTATCACTCTTTGCAGATGATGTGATGATTTACTTAGAGAATCCCAGAGATTCAAGTAAAAAACTACTTGAAATAATAAACAACTTTGGCAAAGTTGCAGGTTACAAAATAAACCCACACAAATCTTCTGCATTCCTATATATTAGCAACGAAGTCCAACAGCAAGAGACAGAAAGAGAAATCCCATTTAAAGCTAGGGTAGATACTATAAAATACTTCGGAGTTTACCTGCCAAAACAAACCCAGGGATTATATGAACACAATTACAAGATGATTTTTGCACAAATATAGTCAGATTTAAGTAAGTGGAAAAACATCAGTTGCTCATGGGTAGGCCATGCTAATATAATAAAAATGACAATTCTACCTAAATTAATTTACTTATTTATTGCCATACCAATTAAACTATCAGACAATTATTTTCTAGAGCTGGATAAAATAATATCAAAATCCATTTGGAAGAACAAAAGGTTCAGAATATCAAAGGGACTAATGAAAAGAAATGCTTGGGAAGGTGGCCTAGCGCTACCAGACCTCAAATTGTACTATAAAGCAGCAATTATCAAAACCACTTGGTATTGGCTAAGAAAGAGAGAGGTAGACAAGTGGAATAGACTTGGCACTCAAGACCCAGTAGGCAAGGAATATAGCAACCTCCTGTTTGATTAAACCCAAGGACTCCAGCTTCTGGGATAAGAACTCACTCTTTGAGAAAAATTGCTGGGAAAACTGGATAACAGTGTGGTGGAAATTAGGCATAGATCCATGCCTGACACTGTACACAAGAATAAAGTCCAAATGGGTGCATGATTTAGGTATAGAGATTGATACCATGAATAAACTGGAGAAGCAAGGAATAGTGTATTTATCAGATTTATGGAGAAGGGAAGAATTTTTTACTAAAGAAGAGATAGAAAGCATTATGAAATGCAAAATGGATAATTTTGATTACATTAAACTGAGAAGTTTTTGCACAACCAAACCCAATGCAACAAAAATTCGGAGGGATGTAGTAAATTGGGAAAGAATTTTTACAGCTAAGCTCGGGGATAAAGGCCTCATTTCCAGAATATATAGAGAACTGACTGAAATGTATAATCATACAAGTCATTCCCCAATTGATAAATGGTCAAAGGATATGAACAGGCAATTTTCGGAAGAAGAAATTAAAGATATCTATAATCATATGAAAAAATGCTCTAAATCACTATTGATTAGAGAGATGCAAATCAAAACAACTCTGAGGTACCACATCACACCTATAAGATTGGCAAACATGACAGAACAAGAAAATGATAAATGCCGGAGAGGATGTGGGAGAGTTGGAACACTAATTCATTGTTGGTGGAGCTGCGAGCACATCCAACCATTCTGGAGAGCAATTTGGAACTATGCCCAAAGGGCTACAAAAATGTGCATACCCTTTGACCCAGCAATATCGCTACTAGGACTATATCCCCAAGAGATCATAAAAATGGGAAAGGGTCCCACATGTACAAAAATATTTATAGCAGCACTCTATGTAGTTGCCAAAAACTGGAAGTCAAGGGGATGTCCATCAATTGGGGAATGGCTGAATAAATTATGGTATATGAATGTAATGGAGTACTATTGTGCCATAAGAAATGATGAAAAGAAGACTTCAGAGAGGCCTGGAAGGACTTATATGACCTGATGCTGAGTGAAAGGAGCAGAACCAGGAGAACTTTGTGCACAGCAACGACCACAGTGTGCGAGAGTTTTTTCTGGTAGATTTGGAATTTCGCAATAACGCAAGAACTTCTTCAAAAAAAAATCTCAGTGGTGGTTTTCTAAGGCAAAATGCCTTCCACACTCAGAGAAAGAAATATGGAAGTCATTCACAGAATGTAGCAGATCATGTTTGTGTGTGTGTGTGTATCATGTTTTGATATGTTATATGATTTCTTCCATTTATTTTAGTCCAACTACATAGCATGACTATAGTGAAAATGTGCTCAATAGGAAAGTATTTGTAGAATCTATGCAGAATTGTATGCAGTCGTGGGGAGGAAGGGAGTAGCGGGGGGTAGGTGCAGGGGATAAAATCTCAATTGTATGGCAGTGATTGTTAAACATTAAAAAATAATAATAATATTTTTTTTAAAAAAAGAAAATAAGCTTATTACCTTATCCCAGGAGAAAATAAGATAGAGGCAGGACAGCTACCTCACTTGTAAGTATGTACTTCCAATCATTAACCAACCACAAGTACAGCTTGATTGATTGATTGGCAATGGCATACCCCATTGCACCGTGTCATTCGTGAAGAAAATTAAAGGCATGCCAGGTTTTAAAGTCGGTATTACTATTTTTGTTAAAAAAAAAAAAAGTCAGTGTTGCCACTGTTAGTTTTCAAAAGCCAGTATGACCAAATTTGGTTCAAAAATGTAATTTACCATTTTGGGTTCAAAAAAGGACAGTACAACCATTTTTTGCAAAAATGCCTCTACTGTGACCAGTTGTTCAGATGTCAAGCACTGTTGGGTCGATGAGTGTGTCACGATGATGTGACAGGTATAAATAGAGGTCCAGAGCTCAGTGAAAAGCCTAAACCTGGGCCAACAAGCCCAAGAGGAAGAGCATCAACTTCCTTCCCCTAGGAAAGCGAGTGATACCCCAAAATTCCTGAGCCATTTGAAAATTGGGACTCAAAGTTGTGTACTGGTCATTCTAGACTTTCTGAGAGAAGATCTCAGTCCCTCTACATGGGGCTCAAGGTTGTTTACTTCTTTTCTGAGTGAAAATCTCAGTCCCTCTAAAGAGCTTTTCAAATGGGAGACTTGGTTTCCAGACTCTTAGAACCATGGCATTTACAGTCAGGTAATGACCCTTGGCTCATTTATCCTCACCCCCAAACCCTGTGATGTTAGAGTCACGTGGACATATCCTACACGTTCAAAAGGGTATGCTACAAGTAGACACGTACTAAACAAGTCCCAACCTAATATAGTTTCTTACACTTCATGAGTTGACCCTGGAAAGTGGTGTTTTTGATGGAGGAATATATGGTAACCTCCAACTTTGGAGAACCCCACATTTCAAGGGGTCAGGAGGTTTTTTTTTTTTTAAATCTATTCATTTTGCAGCTGCAGCAGTAACAGCAAGTCTCTCTAACCAAGATGCTTGTAAGATCTTCCTCAGCGTCAGGTTCCTCTTAGACAATGTCACTTTCCTGGGGCTGCAGGAGTGCTCTGGATTACAGCATGCAAGACAGCATGAAGTCAATGAGGAATAACATCCTGCAGCCTGTTTCCAGCAAATTAAGGACATGTCTGTGACATGACGCTGATTGTCCTAGATGCGCTCTGCATCTTCTGCATCCTAGATGCACTCAGTCTTTTCTCTTTTGTTGATTTTCATCTCGGTTAGTCACTAAATAAAGTGACTGATTATGAACAACTCAAGACTTCTAGTGTATTTCATTTGTCAGTGGAACTGAAATATCTAAAATTCTCAATTATTTGGCATTACATATAAAATAACTCCAGAAACATTCACAGCAAAACTCAGAATAAAGCCACCCTGATGATACCCATTGGTATTCACTTAATTTGGGATAGAAAATGAGGCATAAAATATACAAAAGGACAAAATTATCTCTGCAGAGAAAATGGTCTACTTGTAACTGTCAAGAGTCAATGATAATTAACAAAAAAGAGACCTCATGTCACCAAAAAAGGAGGAAGAAGAGACATGTCATTCTAAACAACAAAATGGTTTACTCCTCAGTCAAGGTTTACTAGCAATCACACTTTAGAAAAAATATTGATGAGCAGCCACATCATAGATCAAGTACAACGAACGCAGGATCACGCCACCAACATTTCCTATGGCAAAATTCAGTTAGCAGAAAGTAAAGAATTTCAAGGAAATAAAGAATGCCTTGGTGTCCAAGGTTCTAAAGTGGGGGAGAGTGTGGCAGCATTTCGTGGAAGGTTCAGGTGGTGCCAGTAGGTATGTGTCAGATGTTTGTTACATACAGTTCAGGAAAACTAAAGACAGAAGTTTGGTCACCATGTTGTTTGTCTACAACAAATCATTATTTGATGCATGGAAGGAACAAAGTTTCATTAATGGACTGACTTGGAAGGAGGGCTTTAAGTGAGAAAATGCAGTTATGATAATGGAAGAACCTGTGATATATCAATGCAAGGTGCTCCAAACATAAAAGCTCCCTTCATCAATGCAGATCCTATCCCCCATCCATGAGTTTTAGTTATTCTTCTAAGGCACAAAGGTTAACTTGCCCTGGCTCATAGGGTGGAAAAGGTACATACTCTTCCTAGATGTATTATGATGCTCCTACCTGGAGCATATTGTGAAAGATAAATGTAGCTGAATTCTGTCATAGTAGTACAGACAATAAGTATTCTTGTCCCCATAAAGATTTATTGAAAGTCAGTAGACCTCACAGGGATTCTCCAAGCTATGCCCAGTGGTTCAAGTGACAATAGAATGCATGTAAACCCAAGCAAATCCCACACTGATGACAGATGTGTCTGCTATTGGAATGGCAGCCCAGGCATGGATCCCCCAAACAGTCTGGCTTAGCTGATCATCAGTTTCTTTGGTCACAGAAGTACAGTAACTCTGTGAAATGCTTGAGATTTGTATTGATAGAGGAAGTAGGAAATGGGTGAAATTATAGATCCTTGAAACATTGACCTATCATGAAATAATGAAAATAAAATCTGCATCCCACCTGCTGCCAAATGCCTTCTCCATATCTATCTGAGTGAATGCTGCAAAGCTCATAATACATACCTGACTCTTTTTGTTAAGGGATCAAGACAACAAGAATTTCTTATCTACTATGTGACAAAGTCACTGCACCTAAGGTAACTAGGTAATACAGTGCTGGGCCTAGAGTCAGAAAGACCTGAGTTCAAATCTTTCCTCAGAAACTTACCAGCTGTGTGGTTCTGGACAAGTCACTTAACCTTGTTTGCCTCAGTTTCCTCATCAGTGTGGAGGGGAAAATGTCAAACCACTCCAATATTTTTGCCAAGAATACCCCTAAATGGAGTCACGAAAAGTTGGGCATGACTCAAATGACTACAAAACTGCGCCATACAAATACAGTTCTAATGGTGGGAGACAAAACATAAAATTATAGAAGCTGAAAAAGGTGGGCAGCATAGAGAAATTTTGGAAGAGCCAGGAGTAGAGCCTGGAAACAAATGAAGACATGACTGGCCTGGATATTTTCCTTGAAATTGAGGTTCTGGAAGGAACTAGCCAATTTCAAGAAGGGGCTGCAGGGGCAGGCAGCAGATACTGCTAGTATGAGAGAAGTCAAGGCACTAAAGTGAGTTTCCAGGGTCAGGAGACTCCTCAGGTTTAGTACAGGGTAAAGGTATATTGACTATTTTAAACTACAGAGTTCATTTCTTAATAGCACTCATTTTTTAAAGAAAAATTTGAGTTCCAAATTCTCTCCCTCCTTCTTGCATCTACCCCATCCATTGAGAAGACAAGCAATATGATAGTATCCATATAAAATATTTCCAGTTTAAAGTTTAAATGTGACCTACCTGGGCTTATTATCAGACATTTGTTGCTAAATCTATTCACAAAACATTTCCAACAGTCAAAGCTTATTAGGCCCAAGTGTCCCAGAAAATCCACTATCAGCCCTCAGTGTGCTGATGATGTACTAGCCAGCATTAACGTTAGATAGCTCCAGGAGAAATGCCAGCAGCAGAACAGAGGTCTGTACATAACGTTTGCAGATCTGACCAAGGCCTTTGACACTGTTAGACGTGAGGGCTTATGGAAAGTTATGTCAAAATTTGGTTTCCTGGAGAAGTTAATCAACATTGTACGTCAATTTCATGATGGCATGTTTGCCCAGGTTCTGGATAATGGACAAAGCTCTCGTGCCTTCCCAGTCACCAATGGAGTGAGACAGGGCTGTATGCTTGCTCCCACGCTTTTTAGCTTGATGTTTTCAGCCATGCTGTCAAATGCTTTCAATGAGGATGAACATGGCATCAAGGTCAACTGCCATACTGATGGTAAGTTCTTCAGTTTGAAAAGGCTACAAGCCAAGACCAAAGTGGAAGGAGTATTGGTGCTTGATTTTTTGTTTGCAGATGATGGTGCACTCAATGCAGCCTCTGAAGCTGAGATGCAACAAACTATGGATCAATTCTCTGCTTCCTGTGCTAATTGTGGCATAATAATTAACACCAAGAAAACACAGGTGTTTCATCAGCCACCACCACACCATACATACATAGAACCATTGGTTACAACAAATGGAGAAGTTTTGAGTGCTATGGATAAATTCACTTACCTCAGTAGTGTACTTTCCAGGGATGTACACATTGACAATGATGTTGATGCATGCATCGCCAGAGCTAGCTTAGTGTTTGGGAAGCTCTGAAAAAAAGTTTGGGAGAGAAGAGGTATTAGACTGACTACCAAACTGAAGTTCTACAGAGCTGCTGTGTTGACCTCATTGTTGTATGCCTGTGAAACATGGACAGTCTACCAGCTCCATGCCAGGAGACTGAATTGCTTTCATTTGAACTGTCTTAGGAAGGTTTTGAGGATCACCTGGCAGGATAAGATACCAGATACTGAAGTCCTTGCTCAAGCTGAACTGTCAAGCATTCAAACTTTGCTTCAGAGAGCACAATTCCGATGGGCTGGCCACGTTGTTCAAGCGCAAAATGTGTGCTTGCCAAAAAGACTATTTTATGGAGGACTCACATGGGGAATGTGATCACATGGTGGTCAGAAGAAGTGATATAAGGACACTTTCAAGGTCTCTCTCAAGAACTTTGGTCTCTCTCAAGAACTTTGGATTTGACTGTGCAACATGGGAGACACTGGCACAGGACCGCTCAGCATAGTGTGCCCACATCAGAAAGGGTGATGTGTTCTATGAGCAACGCAGAATTGAGACAGCACAAAGTAAACATAGGATGCACAAATTTGGAGACCCACCCCAAAAATTCATTCGGACTATCTGGGCCCAATTTGTGGTAAAGCATTCTGAGCTCGTATTGGTCTGATCAGCCACAGTCAGACACACTGAAACTTCATTTTATCGTGGTGGTGTCATTTTGGTCCTCTTTGAAAATGAAGGACAACAACAAACCAACCAACCAAAGTTAGATGGACACATGAAGGATCCAAGGCCTTTCCACTAACACAAGTTGCAGCTAATCAGTGATTAGGTAGATGAATGCAAGGCTTTTTCTCTGAAGCCAAAATGACAGCCTAGTAATAAACATCAGACTTCAGGTTATCATGACTACAAATCCATCATATCCGCTAACACATGGTCTCTCCCTCATTATTCTGCTAAGTGGGGACATCCCCAATGGCATGCTCACAACAAACCTTGCCACTATGATCATCGGAAAGGGGAGTTGGTATAGAAGCAGCTAAGTGGCATTGCAGTAGCTCTGAAACTGGCTCCCAGAGTTAGGATGACTTGAGTTCAAAGTAAACTTTCAGATAACCTGCCAGCTGTGTGATGCTGGGGCAAGTCATTTAGCCTCTGCTTGCCTCAGTTTCCTCACATATAAGATGGAGATGATAATGACAGCACCTACCTCCCAGGGTTATGACAATCCAATGAGATTTTTGTAAAAATGCAAGGCACTGCAAGTATGTAATAAGCACTATATAAATTTCTTCTTCTTCTTCCTCTTATCATCATCATCATCATCATCATCATCATCATCATCATCATCATCATCATCACCACCACCACCACCACCACAATCACACCACAGTGATCTTTGAAGAGACTTTCCAGTCCTTATCCCTACAAATTGCCCATTGAAGACATGGGGTGAATTTTGCTATTGAGAACAAAATGACTAAATTTTGTCAAAAACCAAAATGCCTCAAATCACCCATTTGTCTCCATAATGAATATTTAGGACTGTTGTAAATGCCTCCATTTAAGGGCATATTAGCTCCCTTCCCCCTCAATTTGTAACTGTGTAATAGTCATTTCAACTTTGGGGTTTTTCCCCTAGATTTTTCCTGTAATCTAAGAGAACAAAACTTTGAAGAAAAGGGAATATGGTTTACTGTTGTTTTATACTTTTCATGGTATTTTTTCATTAATGTGTTTACATGTTACATGTGATTTGTTCTCAAAGTTCTTTATTCTTGGTCAGTTTGTATCCTTGCCATGTTGAAATAAAAAATGACATCTCTAATTTACCTTTACTTTTCTCCATTGTTGTTTAAAAAGGGACATGTAGATCAGTTCTGGCTTAGGGAATTTTCAGGAGGCACCGAGAGTTATTAAGTAGGGCCAGATGTGCTTCAGAGATAGGTTGGGTTTTAACCATGGACTTCTTGACGCAGACTTCAGCTCTGCTATGCTACTTCTTGACTCTCTGAATATATAGTTATCAAATCTCATGGTTTTAATGGTTCTTTGATATCTTTTTAATTTAAATAGTAACTAAAGGAATGAATGAATGAAGCATTAATTAAGTTGGGGCTTACTCTGTAACCAAGCACTGGGGATACAAATATTGCAAGTAAGACAGCTCCCCAAAACCTCATGCTCTAATGGAAAAGACAACATGCATGAGACATTTTAGCTGCAAGTCAAATGGACTACCCATGGTGCTTAGGGTGAAGTGCTAAAGATGATGGTGATACCTCTTCCAATAAAATCACTTTTGATGTTGAACTACTGGAATTAGTGTGAGGGGTTATTACCAAAGACTTTGGGAGGGCAAGAACTTGCTTTCTGCATCCTCCTTAGCTGAGACTGTAGGCCCTACAGGAGCAGTTGCCAGGCTGCATCTCCACAGGGGGTCTCCCCCTGAATGAGGACTGGGGGCACCAGGCTGGGACCATTATTATTCCCAGAACTTCTGCTTGGCCCCTTCTCTGCAAGAGTTGTTTCCCCAGACAATAACTGTGAGGGCTGGGCTACAAGCAGACCATGTAGACCATGGTCTAGCAGGGTATGGTCACTCCCATGGCCACCATGCCTACCTCGAATGTCTGCTGGTGTTATTTGGCCAACATTTGTTGTTGATAGTGATGAAGAAGGATGGCTCCCTGCCCACAACGACTACTGATATTCCTAATGTTTTACTATTTCAGCTTTGATAGCAAATGCTTGCTTTTCTGGAGTCCAACAACATCTAATCATTTTATTCCAAGCTCTCCTTTTAAATCTGTTTGTACCTTTCTGTCTCAGCTATCTATATTCTTTGTTACCACTATTTATAAGTAATATATTCATCAATTTTAAGCTAGAAAGAACCTTGAAAGTCATTAGTTCAAGTCATTCATTTATGTAATTTTTTCTAAGGGACAGTGACAAGTGTGATGAACACTGAGGACTTGTCATATTTTAAAATCAGTATTATTACCTTTTTTGGTAAAAAAAGGTCAGATCATATTTTTTTGTAAAAGTTAAGATTACCATTTTTGGTAAAAAATGACTGTCCTAGATGATGATCATCTAATCAACTGTCATGTTCAGCATTGGTGGGTAAACTGGCATGTCACTTTCTGGGAAGTATATATAGAGGCCCTTGAAGCCCAGTGGGCATATAAGCCTTGAGGTGAGGGGCGCCAACACGTCTTTCACTAGAAAAGGGAGTGACGCCCCAGAAACCCTGTGCTCTGGGGATTGTAGCATCCTCATCCATCCCTTAGAGTACGTACAATTTTAAGTTCATATCCTTTGGGATGAAATGTCCTATGCCTGTTAATTGACTCCTTAAACCCTGGTAGCCTCTAGTTCCTGCTTGTCTGCAGGACAGAGCATAGGGCACACTCTACCCAAAAATCTACTAGCTACTCCTTTTGACGCAGAAACTGAGAGAAAATGATGGTCATGGCTTTTGCTGGCCTCTGGATATATCCTTCAGATCCAAAAGGACAAAAGCTGTGGGTTCCCCTGAAAGAAAGCTCAGGAAACTGGAAAATGTCATTTCCAGAAAAGCTCAAGAGGCCTCAACTATTTGAATCTACCAGACAGCAAAAAACAAACAAAAAAAAATCAAACAAAATGCATGTGTTCATTGTGATGTCAGTAAATCTTTGCTGAGCCAGTTCCCTTTGCAAACAGCAGGGGATGTTCCTGAAAACAACGTACAAAAGACAATCAGCACTCTTCAGCAAGTCAAGAGAGAACATTGTTAATGCTTGCTATCCTACAGTACAAACATGATTGAAATAAAGGGACTGAGAAACGGCAGATTCCTTGTGTCTTATTTTAATATCAATAATGCAATTATTTAAGAATTACTCTTTAACAAAGAATTCTTACTTAACGTGCCCTATAAATTTTCTTGTGGCAGTGTTAGAAGCTACACAGACAGATACCTCATTTAAACATGATTATGTTTTGTTTTTTTTTTATAAATGAGGAAGTGGGGACCTATGGAGATAAAGTGATTTAAAGCATGTCATGTTACCTATCACTACTACTATCTAAAAAACAATCAATCAAATAAATCAATCTTTGAGGGGCATTCTTATTAAAGTCCAGCCTCAAAATAAAGGGAGGCTTGGGGATTAAATCCTGAGAGGTAACCATGGCAACAGGCAGACACAACAGAATTTTTACCTTTCCAACAGTTAAGATGCTGGACATTCTAGGGCTTACTATAGGATAAATTTTAGCAACTACCAACCCCAAAATATTTCTTTATCAAATGATATTATATGATGAAATACTATGTATAGGGTATGTGTTTTTTTATATAATACTTATATATATTTATTACTTTAAAATATAGTCTAATAACTACATTCCTATATGTAGAAATATCTTTATTCATATTATATACTATATAGTTTAATAACTAATTCCTTATTGAGACAGCGTTATTATAATATTAGAAAGCAGACTCAATAAGATTACATTCACATTGCTACATTACATATGTGACAGATCATTTAAATACACTTGTTTTTTGTTCTTTTTTAACAAAGGAGGAAATGGGGGCCCAGAGAAGTAAAAGGGATATGAAGGTTTATGCAAAGGTAATTTATTTGAGTCAGACATAGGTTGTGTACCATACCACTAATACAACCTGAAAAAAAAATCAACAAAGATCTTCAGGCCTCAAAATAAAGTGATATTTGGGATTTAATCCTGAGAGGTAACCATGGCAATTGGATGTAACAATAACTTTTATCTTTCAACATTCTAGAGTGCCTCAGCTCCATCCTACTGCATATAGGATAACATTTGGCAGCTTTCAATCTCAAAATTTTAGCTTGTAGATGATGGCCCTGCATATCTATGTGTGACAATGTTTTATATGTGTGGGTCATGTTTTTTGGTATATATACTTCAAAATCTTGCTTATTTCAATATAAATAATAATTCAAATAGTAAAGAAATTGTTTATTTACCTAAGAATTTCTCTATCCAGCCAGATTATTATAGAGAAATGGTAGAATATGAGCCAATATTTGCATCCAGAGTGGGTGGAATTTCAGGGATCATAAAAACATATATAATGTATATATATGTATATATGTGTATACATATATATACATATATGAGACACACTCATATTTTACAAATCAGGAAATGAGGTCTGAGGAAGGTTAAAATGTTAAAATAATTTGTTTGACATAGAGCTAATGTACCAGCGTCAAGAATGTGTTTATCATGTTACATACCACGAAAGTGAAAAAAAACAAACCAAAAAAGTTCTTCGCGGGAGACTCTTGAATTCCAGTCTCAAAATGAAGAAATGTAGAAATGAAGATTAAACCCTGAGAGGTAATGGTGCCAACTGGATGTATACCTTTCATGGTCTTCTAAATGAGCATTGGTTTTGTAATCTACAGGATCACATCTACTTGCCTTTCAACCCAAAATTGTTGAGTTATCAATTTTAGTTTTAGTCCTTGTGCTTGTGTGTGTTTTGTGGCAAAATACTCTTCATGTGTCTTTTTAAAATATCAGTAATATTAATTTAATTAGGATCACTTATTTAACTATTTTAAGAAGTTCTTATTTAACTAACATTATTGTTATTATTATGGAGAAATGCTAGAAGTTGGGTCAATAAGATTACATTCAATATGGGAAAGAATCTAAAGATCATTTAAATATGCTTTATGGGTTTTATTTTTTTTAACAAACGAGAAATGAGGGCCCTGGAAAATAAAGTCATTTTGAAGGACTGCACACAGGTAACTTACCTGTATCAGAAGAATGTTGTTATGTTTACCACACCACAAATTCAACCTGCAAAACAAATCAGCAAAGGTATTCGAGGGAGATTCTTAAAGTTCACTTCAAAAGAGATGACTGTTTTCTTGAATCTTGAGGAGTAATCATGACAACTGGACATGAACTTTCATGATGGATGCTGGATGTTCTACAGAGCCTCAGCTCTGTATAGAGAATCAACTTTGGCATTTTATAATCCAACTATGCTTGGATTATCAATGTTGGACATTGTGCCTGTGTATGTGTGTGAATGTTTCCTGTATAACACACTTTATCTGTCTTCTTTTAATATCAGTAATAACATAACATATTTATTTAATTAAGAATTCCTCATTTAGCCAGCATCATTTTTATTATGAGGAAATGTAGAATTCTGCTGATCAATTAAGAATTACAGCCAAAGGGGGAAAGAATATCATAAGTAATTTAAACATGCTTATTTTTATTTACAGTTGAGGAAGTGGGAGCCTAGGGAAATAAAGAGATTTTTTTGAAGGCATATCAGCAAGGAATGCAATATACACAGGAGGGCCTAATGTACAGGTTCTTAGATCTGCTTTTCTAAAAGGAAAGGCAACTTTTGAGGGATAAAGATCACTTTAATGAAACACATATATATTATTCACTTAGTTCAAGGGGAAAATTCAGCACCCTAAGTATCAGAGAAAATACAGAGAAATAATAATTGACAGTCAGGGCTTTCCAGCTGCCTGACCATAAGCAATATATACATGCATCACAGATCAACAGATCCAACTGTCTGAACAGAGTTACAAGAGAGAGAAGCACCAATATCTGTGTTTTCAAAGCCCTGGGGTGGGGAAGTGCTCCTTAGCAGCTGCCCAGAGTCTCATCTGGCCAAACAAACACTTTCAATGAGTAAGCCTCAAAGTAAAACCTTACCTCAGAGTATTTATACATTTTTCAGAGTCAGAGGGCATCACAACACTTTAGAACCAGTGCCTCATTAACAAAAAAGGTGTGGGCCTTCCTGCAAATCTCCCCTAATCAAACTCCCCTTAAAGGGCAGGCTCATTAATAGTTGGGAAAGATCTTTAATCTCATTAGCATTACAGAAGGTTACTTACAAAGGTAATTTACTTGTATCAGAAACATATCACCACACAGCTAATGCAATCAGAAAAATAAATCAAGGCATTTGAGGGAGATTCTTGAAGTTCAGATTCAAAATAAATGAATGTTGAGGATATCACATTGTGAGTGAGAGGTAACTGTAGCAAATTAACACAAAAAGAATCTTCTGGACACAAAAGAATCTTTACCTTTCAACAGTCAGATGCTTAACATTCTAAAGAGCCTCAGCTCTGTATCTTCATATGGGATCAAGTCTGGTTCCTTTCAGCCCAACAGTAGAGGCCTTAATTCTTATGTATTTGAGTGTGTATTTTTTGGTTCATGAATATGAGTGGTGATACAGTCTGCAAGATAAATCAACATAACTTCTTGAGAGAATTTCTTGCTATCTAGACTCAAAATAAAGGGATATTTGCAGAGCATTATATTCTGAATATAACCCTAGAAATGAGCATAACATATTCTTGGATCAACCTTTAAGTTTAGACACTTCATATTCTAGTGGACCTCTGCCCTGTATATATGAGATCTGGACCTGTACTGTCTAACCAACAATGTTGAATTGGCAATGATGTTTTCGGGGGAGGGGTGTCTATTTTTACAGGAATTTTTATAAATCCCAAACACCATACTAAATAAAAAAGGTAGTTCCTTGGGGGAAGTTTTCCATGCCCAGTACCAAAAAATGGAATTTTGGGGATTAAATCCTGAGTTAACCCTGGTAATTAGACATAAAAGAATCTGGCATCATCATAATCTAGATGCTAAACATCTAAAGAGCAAGTTTCAGTTCTATATCTTTATATATATGGCAAATGAGACCTGCAACTTCTTGTGATGGACTATTTCCTTGTGTAAGCTTGTGTGTATGTGTGTGTGTATTTGCATAAACCAAATTTTTTGTCCTTTGGCTTATTCTTAAGTCTTTAGGGGTGTGAGTAGAGCCTAAACAAATCACAGAAAGCCCTTGAGTGAGATCTATCATGTGTCCAGTCTCCAAATAAAGGTATATTTGGAAAGTTTTGAAAGAACCCTCATAATAACTAGACAGAACAGTTTATCTTAATCTTGAAGGTCAGATAATAGATATTTGAGAGCCTAACCTCGGTGTCTTCATATGGCTATAGCTTTAGGACTTCATGTATAATCCTCAAGATGGAAAAGAAAGTCAGTAATTCAAGGGAAAAAAGATAAAAGGCAAGTTTCTCCATTACCAATGCTTCCTAGATAGTATTAGCCACAGTAAAAATCAGTTAGCACAACTATTTGGCTAACTTGCTTAAAGTACAAACAAAAAATAATAATTATGTCTATTGAAAATCTACTTGAACAAATCACACTCTAAATTCTTCAAAGGAATTGGTCCTTCAAAAAAAAAAAGAAAGAAATAATATGAATGCAACAAAGCTTAAAATGCTGTGAGAATTTGTCTGCCCTCCTCCAATTCACACATACTTGGAAATGATTGTAAAATATAACCATTAGATGGAGAAATAGAATGACCCAAAAGTCTTAGTGCAATTTTCAACTGTAATAGATGAAAATGGCCCTAAGATTTTTGGGACACCCTGTAGATTCATGACAATGTATACTGTTTGTATTGCACTGGCTCTAAGGCTTTACCAACTTGGACTAGAGGGCCCACTTCTGCTCTTGCCCCTATATTCAGGGTCATCGCTCTCCATTAATGTCATTACATTGTAATTAAATATGCATTAACCACTTGAAATGTATGGTTAATAAGATAGGACACATTTATGTTGCTGTTGGTTTATCTACTGGTAACTATTAACAGGACCCTCATAGAGAAGTCTAAGAACAATCAAAGAATAATTTTATTTTCTATCATGCATTTGTTTAAATGGTCTAAGTTGCACATTTAAAACATGGGGTACAATTTGCTAAACAGAAAAAGGATGAAATTTGGTGAAAATAACCATAAAATCTCTCATTTCTATTCAATAATTTAGATAACATTTATTAATAAAAAGTGCCCTAGCACTTATAAAAATGAAAAGCTACAAAATGAGAGAGATGTAAGAGTGACTACAAATGAGTTTTATAAGAAGCAAATCTTTTGAATTAGTGTCATGACAAGAAAGCTGTTGAATGCACACATCATCAGGTGCTGGAAAATTACAGTAATGATATGAGTCACTGAGTTTTCAGCATGATGGCTGACATCTAATCTCATACTTGAAGAGAGTAAAGAGAACTGTTGAAAATATTCCTTTACACTTCGTCTGGATGCACTATGCTAAACAGAGAGAAGTGAAAAGCATGACTTCCAGAGGCCCTGCTTAGACAGCCAGTGAATAACTGTATCATTATTGAGGATGATCTGGTCCTATTAATTCACATCCTTCAGAAACTATTTCAGTATGAGTGTGTTCAGTGGTACAGAAGTGGATTTGTTTGGCTGGGACTGGTAAATAAGTTTGTAGGAAAGAATGGCTCAAATGAGGCCAGTTCCATCTATGCCAACAACAGCTAACTGGGGAGTTTGGAAGGTGGGGGACAAAAAGGGAAGAGGGGATGGGATGGGGAGAGGAAAGGGGAGATGGAACTTGGCAGGGTGACATTGAGCAGGTATCAGCTATACACTGCTTGCTCAAGATTACCCAATATCCTCTGACTCTGCAACGGGGAAGCTGTAACTCATAATGTACTACATTCATGGGTCAACCCTTGGTTCTTATGGAAACAATTAGGAGAATATCGAAGTTTAGAGATTGAATCTGATCCTATTTTGTAGAAAAGGAAACCAAGGCCTTCTGAAATACTGACGTCACATAGGCAGAACTTATGCTAAGTGGTGAAGTGAATAGAATGCTGGACCTAGAGTCAAGAAGAACAGAATTCACATGCAGCCTCAGATACTTACTAGCCACGTGACCCTGGGCATATAACTTAACTTCTGTTTCCTTCAGTTTCCTCAACTGTAAAATGGGCACAGAGTTGTTGTGAAGATCAAATCAGATAATATTTGGAAAGTGCTTAGCAGGGTGCTTGAAGGAATTTTATAAATTATTTTGTTATTATGCATCAGCATATTTGTAATGCTAACTTTGGAGATAGATCAAATGTAGGTCTTTTTGGGGTGAGATACCCCACAGGTCTGTTGAATTTGGTTGTTCATCATCTACCGCTTGCTCCCAGGAGAACAAGTATGACAGCTTTATCGTGACCACTTTTCCTTTCTTCAAGCACTTTCATCAATGGATCACCAGTTTAAAGCTAGAGGGTACCTCAGAGGTCCCTTTGTATAATGATTTCACAGGTTGAGTAACTAGCCCAAGGCCCCACAACTTGTTGGGAGTCAAGTTGGAATTCAAGACAAGTTTTTCTGATTTCAAATTCAGTGTTCTTTCCAGTACTTAGCTTCCATTGATTGCATCCACCATCCTGCTTATTCTGCTCTGAACGTTCTTCAGTTTGCTGTTATTTATGTGTGGGTACTCTTTGGGGCGCTACATTTTAGGAATGGCACTTTCTTCCTCAATGCACTCCTCCAGAGGACTCTGATCAGGGTAGTACCAGTCCCTCCCTATTCCTAGACATGTAGTCTGAGATTAGATTGGCTACCATATTACACTGTTAACTAATATTGAGTCATCTATTTAAAACCACAGGTTCTTTTTCATTGAAACTCTTGTCTAGTCACATCTCCCTTATCCTGTACTTAGAAATCAACTAGTTAAATTAGCCCCTTTATTTTACAAAAAAGGAAACTGAGGCATAGAACGGTTACAAATGACTTGGCCAGAGGCATCCAGAAAGCAATAAGCAGTAACCAGGATCCTCTGACTCACTTTGTACTACCATATGATGCCTGATTAGTTGCCAGTTGAAATGGTTTCATGTTTTTTTAAAGAGACATCAGATGTCTTCATTTATTTAGAAAGCATATATATTCAAGTATGGTCAGTAGAAGTTAAGCTAGAGGCAGAATAATGCATATGGCATGTGTAATGCTGGTTTTGGAGTTAGACCTGGACGAACTCTGATAGGACATGTGTGATCCTGGTCAAATCTTTCTGTACCTCAGTTTCCTCTTTTGACAAATGGGAGATAATATTATTTCTATTCCCTTCTTCCTGGAGTTGTCTTGTGGAAATGACTATATATGTGAGTTATTGATATTATTTCTACTAGATGCCATGTTGGAGAATGTACTAGTTGTAAATTGCAAAGGTACTTAGAAATGTCTAATGATGGAAAATACAAATATAATAAAAGGAGAAGGAAGATGAAGGGAGGGTGGAGAGGATGAAGACAGCTTCCAGAAGACAAATAAGGGAAGAGGCAACTCTCTGCTGATGCAGGAGAAGAAACACCAGAAAAGCATGTTTTTCAATGAATGCCACCCTAGAGAATACTGTTTGCCTTCCTAGGAAATATGAGAGCAATTCTGTGGGTTTGTGACTACCAAAATACTCAGACTATCGAAGTGAACTCTGCACACACACATACATACATACACACACACATGCACACATGCACACACACACACACACACACACACACACCTTTCACTTGACTGTCTGGGAACAGTATTTTGTTTCTCCCTGTATCAAAAAATGGAAAAATATAACCTCAGTTATTTCCTCCATTTCTTAATATGTCAGAGTGTGTACAATTTTTGGTGTGAAGGTACCTCATTTACATACATTTTGCTTCAGTGCAAGGAGAAGGCATCAAGAGAACAACTGAGAGTATTAATAACAGAAAATAGGCCAATCTGGTCTTCTGAGGGATAACTGTCATTCCATGATTGGCTTATCAAAGAAGAGCAGTATTCACATCACAGCTGCAGCACAGGCTGACACATAACTGACACCCATTTCATGATTTATTTCACAGTAAATTAGTGATCTTGTGTTGTTGTTTGCCCTTCATTTTCAAAGAGGACCAGTGAGGTCATGGGTGATGTCTTGACTCTTGCAAGGATTGGATTTCAGTAGGCAGAGTTGTGCAAAGTTGTCATTTCACTCTCTCTTCCTGCGTCATTGAAGTCCAGTGGCAGGACAAAAGTCAAGATGACTGGCAATGACCCAGGATGCAGTGTGTCACCTTGGCATCTTGGATGTTTGACCAAGCTCTAAGCACTCCCAGCGCGTGCTTTAGCTGCCTTCATGGCCTTTGGAACAAATTAGTCTCATCTGCCCATTGCACTGGGGGAAGTCTTCACATGCTTGGGGTCGACATCCCCTTAATTCACTGACAGTTTTGAGGTCTGCCATCTACTTTCAGCCTGGTTTAGCCTGTCTGCAAAGACAGTTTACCAGGATATGGCTGCTGCGCAAGCAAAGGCTCGTTGAGGGCAGGGAGTATACTCCACATTCTATCACTTCATTTTTACAGAGGAGAAAACAAATGTGAGGCTCAGAGATGCTGGGTTTGCATTAGTCATCGCGGGGAGGGGTAGGCAGAACATGGTTTTCATGTCAGTGATCTATCATACATTTTTTAAACTTCATTTTTGTAAAAACCCCAAATGGAAAAGGACAGCTTATTTCTTATCTGCCCTTGTTCCTGAAAACTCTCTGAGCCCTTACATACACATATGTACTCAGTGCCTCTAAACCAGGTATTTAATAATAACACCCGTTGTACCAACCTATCCAGTTGAATTGACCTGGTGGGTCATCCAAAGGCAATAAAGAGGTGAAGGAGGGTAGGAGGAAAACATATCACATGACAAGGAAGATTTTGTCCTCAGAGAAGTGTATAATTGAAGAACCATAATGCCCTTTGGTCTTTGGTAACCCTAATGCTCAGTGAGGTGTTACCAGTGGTTAATTGAATAGTTCTTGGTGATGGGCTGGCTTTTTTGACCCTTGTTTGCTATGTGAAATCTTTTTTGAAAAATCATAAAGTGTAGAGTAAGATATTGAATAAATAATGGATTGGGGAAGCCTTGAAGGAGAAAATGGTCATTAAGTGCCCAGGTTGGGCAGCCATGGCAGAGTTGTAATCAGTATCATTAGAAGGAATATCTACATCATAATTAGGTCACAAACTCATTAGAGTAATGAAATATTTTAGAGAACGAAGGGACCTTAAAGCTCCTTCATTTTATTGAGCAAGAAAGTGAGACCCAGAGAAGGGAAAGAACTTAACAAAGATGAGAAATGGACTAAATAATAGAGGAGGCAATTGTACCCAGTTTCTCTGACTTCCTATCACTTTCCTTCATTATACAAGTAGCCTCCCTAACTAGGTCCTAGATTTTCAAGCTGGTTCCTCCTCATCCCTGCATCCCCTTCCTGCCAAGTACTCATCCCAGACCATTTGGGTATTAGATTTAAAAAAGTAAAATCTTCCTATCGGTAAATTGCTTTGGCAACAAACTGGGCTCCTCTTATAGGATGGGGGAACAGACCGTCTCTACCTTAAAAGTCTGCTTCAGCAAGTTGGGATCGAATTTATCAGGGACATACACATTGAAATAGCTCAACTTCCTGTTAGCAAACCTATACTGCATATATTTAGCAGTATTTTAAGCAGGTAAAACTGGTTCTTATTTAAAAGAAAATTGGTAATCTCACAATGAAGCTGTATTTATGTACATCCACAAAATGGAAAACGATTTGAGCATTAAAACGCAATTTATCATGTATTTTAGTGTCTCATTTGCAGTAATATATTCATTCCCAAGAAAGTAAATTGCATATAAATATACGCTTGCATTATGAATAAAGAAAATAAACTCTCTAATTGAAAATGTCCTATACTTATTATTAATTATAAAATGAGGATGAAGTCATTTTTTAGTCAGTAAGAATCAGACTTTTAAAATATATTCATATGTATGGAAGTTTTCTATTTGACCACAAGATAGAGCTTTTAAAGGGAACCACCTGATTTGCTTCCTATAACCCAGGGCAATTCCCTAGGTACTGGGGTGGGGGTAGGAGGTTGGAAGGTTCTTTACAGGTGAGATTTGCCTTGGGAATAATGGTTTTCAGAAGATTACATTAAGTCCTGGCAAAACTTTTCTTGTCAATAGTTGTCTCCATGACTCAGTGCTTCAATAATGACATGGGAAGCAACAGAGAATAACAGTGTGCTGTGGATATATGGGAGGGAGAGGAGAATGAGCTGTATAGTCCTGCATATTCAACAAATTCACATGAAAAATGCCATCTTTCCCCAGCCCCAGTGTAGTGAAAAGATCAAGACTTAAGATTAAAGATAAAAGAGACCTAGGTTTGGGGGCCCAGGCTATATCAGTAACTCATCCTCCCCATAAAACTCCCTTCTTCAAATGACCCTGTTTTTCTCTCCAGCACCACCATTCTTCCAGTCACCCAGATAAGTAACCTTGGAGTTGGCCTTAATTCCTCCCCCTTCACTCGCCATATTCAATCACTTGCCAAATGTTGTAAATTCTATCCAGGGGCTTCCAGGGAGATATTTAATAAATGACACTCCAAAAATAAACACACACACACACACACACACACACACACACACACACACACACACATGCAGGACACACTCAAATTGAATCTGCCTTGTTAACGTTTTCTCCATTATTTTCTTGAGTCTAGGCAATCAAGAAAGCAATAAATCAAGCCCTGATTTGTACCCTCTATAGATCTCAAAGTGTAAATGCCTATGCTGAAAATTTAACAATCAACTCTCATGAACAGGTTCAAGCTGGCTCCAATATACCCCCAATTCTGCCATAATATGTCTCCCATCTGTCTCCTTCTATCCACTCCCACAACTACCACCCTAGATCACCTCCTCATCACTTCTCACCTGGACTACAGAAGAGTTTCTTAATCATTTTTTCCTGCTCCAATCTATCTTCCAGACAGTTGTCAAAATAATCTTTCAAAGGCCTTAAGTCTATTCATAACCCTCTTCTGCTCAAAAGCCTCTAGGATACAACAAAACTCCCTAAGGCCCTCCACAATGAGGCTCCAACTTGCTTTGCATTAATTCTCACAAACCTCATTCCATCTTAACTAGATTATGGGTTGTACCACAACAGAAACTGAGGACCTGAGTTCAAATCTCAGCTCCATCACTAACTGTCACCCTAGGCAAGTCCCTTCTCTAAGCCTCAGTTTTCTCATCTGTAAAATGGACCTCTAAGTCTATTACATTCCTGACTGCTAAGGTTCATTGAAGTTGTATATTCCTCCACTTCTCTTTGTACATTTAGACAAGCCAGCTCCATTGCCCTTCTCATCGTTGTATTTCAAAATCTCTATCTCTTTTCAAGGCTCAGCTCAAGTACAGTAGAATCTTAACTCTCAGAGGACAGGGTCTAATTCATGTTCATCTCTTTATCTCCCCAGGACTTTCAGATTGCTTTATTGAGTTGAGCTTGCTATATATCATTTGCCATCCATGGGTCTCAATTTTCTCTTCTACAAAATCAGGAAGATGGTATGTTAGATGACCCACACAGAGACAGTCCATGATTCTGAGTATTTATTCCATGGAGGCATCTAACATTCAGTTTTCTGTAAGGAGTCCATTCAGTGGGCTCTTGGTTTTTCTGAATGCAACTGAGTATGTGTATAGCAAGTAAAGGGATGAGGTAAGGTTCCCCCGACCTGATTATTCAGAATCCTTCACTTCCTGATTTATCTCACTTGCCCAGAGCATTTAAGGCAACTCAGTTTTCAGTAAGTGTTCCTCTGTGAGGAATCTCAAAAGTAACTATAACAATTGCAGACTTTAGAACCTTGAGTTGTTTCCAAAAATGATTTAATATGTTCTTTCCCCAAACCAATAATTCTACCTAGCAGAAATTGGTCACCACTGCGGGGTGGGGAGTAGAGGAAGAAGAGTTGAATAATGTCTTTTGGGGATTGGTAATCAGTCTCTTACTGAGGTTTGGAAACTTTTCATGAATAGAGGGAAAGGGAGAAGGGAAGAAAATAAGCATTTGTAGAGTGTTATGTGCCAGGCACTGGGTTCAGCTTTTTACAAATATGATTATATCATTTGATCTTCATAACAAATCTGTGAAATTACTGCCATTATTATCTCTAGTTTACAGATCACAAAACTGAGGCAGATAGAGGTTAGGTGATTTTCCCACAGTTACACAGCTAACAAGTATCTGAGGCTGCATTTGAATTTAGGTCTTTCTGAGTCCAGGTCTAACAAACTGTCCACTCTACCATTTAGCTGCCCCTAATAGGAGTATAGTGGTCAGTGGTCCATAGAAATATCTCAGGCTTGTACCATCAGGCTTCTTAATTCAAGGAAAAGTTGAATTGGGGATGATGGAGTAGGGATTCCTGATGAGATATGGGTTAAGGTCCAGGAGTGGGGAACCTGTGACCTTGAGGCCACATGTGGCCTTCTCGATCCTTAATTCTGTAGAATTGGGATTCAGTCAAAGGCTGCACTTAAGGAACGAGAAGTCCACGTGTGACCTCAAGGTCACAGGTTCCCCACCCATGCATTAGATTATGTGACCTGTGCAACAGAGAGGTGATAGAATAGAAAGAATTCTAAATTCAAACATAGACTTTTTCATTTCAAATCTTGGCTCTGCTAGTTCTTACCTGTGTGACCTTGGGCAAATCATGACCTTTCTGGACATCAGTTTCTTTATCTGCAAAATAGAGTTTATACTAGTTGACCTCCCTGACTCCTTTTAGCTCTAACTCTACAATCCTCTGTTTGCATAACCATAGAGGCCTGAAGTTGCAGTATCCATTGGGTACTAATTAAAGTTTCAAGAGGTGGAGGTCAATAGGATAACCCTCCCACCCATATGTTAAATTTAAGACATTTATTCATAGCCAGTTGGTTGCTAATAACCAGACAAACAATAAGATCACCTCACTGTTTTCTAAGTCAATAATCAGGCATGTTTGTCCTTTATTTTGCAAAAGGAACAGGATTATTGTCTTGTAAAACAACCCATTGTACTAGGAGGCCATCAGTCATTCAAAATGCATTTCACAGTGAATGTTTCCCACAGATATCCTTTCCCTAAGAAACTCTTCAGAGAAAGCATAACACCTTTAGACCTGGCCAGGGTCTCTCATTTCATATTGGTCCATCTCCAGTCATCCTGATGAATATCAGGTCACTGGATCCAAATTGCTCAGGAGAAGAAGGTGAGGTTGGTGACCTTGCACAGCCCTCCCTCCCTCAAGTCAAAGTCAACTGCAAGTAGTGTCATCATCTCCATATCATAATTCTCTTTGAGAATGAAGGACAAACACAACACAAGCCCCTTTAGACCACAGTAATACCGTGCCTTTTTGATGCTGTTGTCTCTAAACAGATTATTAGATATATAAAATACTGTTTGTGTTCCTATGTTGAGGTCTGGGAACCATATGAGGTTTGAGTTGCTTGGGACCCTAAAATACCAACACACTGGGTCCTGCCCATCACCTATACTGGTCATGATGTGAAACCATATATTCTTTTGGTGAGAAATATCTGGAGAGGTGTAAAATACAATCCAGTCAAGGCATTTGAAAGCCTAACTAGTTCTTTCTCTTTGGCACCATCTCTACTCTCCATACTTCTTTGCCAACTAGAGAGCTGCCGCCTTCCCACTGAATTGGAAACAGTATGTGTTTTCTCTTCTCCTGCTCACAGTTTGTTTATTTTCTCTTTACTGCTGTTAAATACACTTTTCCAAAAAATGGAGCCCAGTGCAGGGAGCCAGTATGGAAAAGCAAGCTAATTCTGGTATGGTGGGTCGTTCCAGATGACATTGGCTGGCTACTAACTTTCACATACCAGAATGAGTAACCAGCTCTCTAGAGAGCCTCAGACTAGTTCTGGGTATATATTTCTGTTTCTGGACCTGGGATCTCATTTATATGGGTAACTTCCAGTGTGAGCCAAACTCAGATGCAGATCAGCTGAGAGCTTTGTAATGTACCATCTAAGAGAGTTGTCTGAGGGGCACTAAGGGGCTGAGAAATCTGCCTAAGGTTACACAACTGATATATGTTGGAAGCAGGACTTGAACTAGGTCCTCCTGATTCCAAAGCTGTCTTCTCATCTCATATCTGTTTGTAGGCATTAATACATATATATGTGTATATATATATATATATATATATATATATATATATATATATATATATATATATATATATATATATATATATATATATATATATATATATATATATATATATATAACTAACATTTATGTAGGGTTTAGGGCAGCTAGATGATACTGCAATGGTTAGAGTGCTGGGCCTGGGGTCAGAAAGAGCTGAGTTCAAATCAAATCACTTCACCCTATTTGCCTCAGTTTCCTCATCTGTAAAATGAGCTGGAGAAAAAGATGGCAAACTCTCCGGTATCTTTGCCAAAAAACAAAACAAACAAACAAACAAATATAAAACAAAACCAGATCGGGTCACAAAGAGACAAACACTACTGAAATACCTGAACCACTACAATATAGTACGTATTCCATGCTAGGTATTGTGCTAAGTGCTTTACTATTATTCTTTCATTTGATCTTCACAACGGCGCTATTATTATCCCCATTTCACAGAGGAGGAAACTGATGCAAACAGAAGTTAAATGACTCACCTCCAAGGGCACACAGCTAGTGAGTATCTGAGACCAAATTTGAACTCAGGTCTTTCTGACTCCAGGCCCAGTACTACATCTGTCAATCTCTTTATCTCCATACACATATACACACATGGGTGTACTTGTGTGTAAGCATGTCCTCAGTTGTAAGACTCTATGTCACATTAGTCTTTTTAGGCAATCACTAACAGGGAGATAACAAAACTGTCATAAGGGGGAACAAAGAAACATTTATTAAGTGATATGTAGCAGGCACTGTGCTCAGTTTTTTTTATAAATATGATTATGTCAATTGATCTTCATAACAACCCTGTGAAATAAGTGCCTTTATTGTCTCTATTTTACAGATGATGAAACTGAGGTAGATAGAGGTTAGGTGACTTGCCCACAGTCACACAGCTAACAAGTATCTGAGGCTGCATTTAAATTTATGTCTTTCTCAGTCCAGGTCCAACACCCTGTCAACTATACCATCCAGCTTCCTCTAATATTGGTATAATAGGTCAGTGGTCCACAAAATATCTCAACATTGTACCAATTCATCCTCCATCCCCTTCCCACCCATATTCACCCTCTCAAAGCTCTGTCACTGCTCTCAGTGACACTGCTAGTTACCCAGGTTTGAATGCTTGGGATCCTTCTTGATCCTTCTTTCCTTGATGGCTGAGTGGATAGAAGAGCCAAATCCTGTCTTCTCTTCTTTTTTAATGCCTCTCCAAGATGGCCCCCTTTGACAACATCCACACTCCTAGAATCTTCGTGCTTCCATTTCATATACTCCATCACCTAACATTTGAATTAGTACAATAGCTGCTTAACTATGATGGGTTATTTTGAGTTGGTTGGTTATTGATTATTTTTTATCTTCAGCCAACCCTACCAGATTTATCTTCCTAAAACACAACTTTCCATAAGTCATCTCCTGATCAAAAATCTTCAGTGGCTCATTATTGTCTACAGGATTAAATGTATTTGGCTGTTGCTCTTCAACCTGATTCTCCCACCTGAAAGAGTCTTTTTCCATCTTTTATGTTTGTCTGAGCCTCTGCCAATTTCAAAACCCATTTCAAACTCTTGTTCACATTACTTTTCCTCATTTGAGCCATTCCTTGGTGCTCTTCCCCCCTTGGAATTCCTCAGGCAATTGTTGGTATGATTCATTGAGTATTTTAACCATGCTATGCTTTATCACTATTGTTTATCCTCTGTTACATTGTAAAGCATAGAAAAGCCAAGTCAAATGCTGTCCCACTGCATAGGCTCCAAGTAAGGCCCATACTTCATTCTGGAAAGGAGCATCTAGAATAACAAGGAGAATTGCCTAATAAATCCAGATAGTTATTCTGTACCCAGAATGCTTAGGAAGGGGCAAGATAGGGATACTACATCCACCACTCTATACTATTTCAAATATTCATTCTAATTGCAGGATGGACAAGATGAACAGGTATAGGCTAGATATTAAAACAGTTAGGTGGATTAAAGAGTTAGTTAATGCCCAGATACACACAAAATAGTCATTATTTAATTAATGGCAACTTAGAAAGTCCTACAGTGATGTGCTCCAAGGATCTAGGCTCTGTGCTATTTAACATTTTTATCAGTATCTTAGATAAAGGCACAGCTATCTTGCTTAATAAATTGGCAGATGACAAAGATCTAGGATTGGATGAGAGTCCAAAAATAGCTTGGCATGATAGAATATACAGACTTTTCTAATAATATGATATTTAATAAGGGTCAATGTACATCTTAAGCTGGAGGTTTAAAAATCAATCTCACAAGTACAAGATAGGGGAGGTGTGGATTGACAACAGTTTGTCAGAAAAAGACAGGGGGCTTGTAATGACCCACAAGCTCATTTTGAGCCAGTAGTGTGATGTGACAGCCCAGTGACAGGCCAGTGTGATTTTGGACCACATTAAAAATGGCATTGAACCCAGGTGATGGTTCTATTGTGTTCCATTCTGGTCAGATTATATCTGGATGTTGAATTTCAAGGACAATGAAAAACTAGAGAGCATTCAAAGGAGGGAAATGGATGATGACAGGCCGTGATATCATGCCATATTAAGGTCCCACTTTGAAATGTTTTGCTTGGGCAAGGCTTATGGTTAATATGATTTGAGAGGCTCCCATGTGGAAGAATAATTAGACTTGTTTTGCTTGACTCTAATGGAGAGGATGAGGAACAGTGGTCAGATGTAGCAGAGAGGACAACTTCCTAATGGAGTTAACCAGAGGCAGAATGGGCTGCCTTGGCAGAGAGTGGATACCCTTCCATCTGGAAGTCTTCAAGTCAAGGCTTTGTGACGCCTTAGTACGTATATAACAGAGGGGATTCTTGCTCAAATATAGGTTGGACAAGATGACTTCTGGGATTCCTTCCAATTCTGTATTTTTGTGATTGCAACAGGAAAGATGTAATTGACTTCCTACCACGGTATTGTTTTAGAAGACAAACTAATTACTGTGCTCCTATTGCCATAATTAATTCTAAAGCCAAGCATTCATAGCAAAGGTAAGCAACCAATAGGTGAAATGTCAAAAGAAGCTATAGATGGTATGAGGAATGAATCAATAGCATATAGGCTGGTTGCTATAGGTCCTGCTACCCCTATTCCCCCCATATGCACCATATGGTTTCCATCCTCACCTGTCAAACTCATGATGCCTGAAGGAACTGATGGGGAACCCTGGCATACTCCATTAGAAGATTGGCTAGTACTTCATTTTATAACCAACTGCTCCAATACTGGATTCATAAAGCAAATAGAAAGCCTGAAGGCCACAGTCTTCTTCTTTGTCTTCATCAAAGAAACCATTTCTAAAATCTGGAAAAGATAATTTACAGCTTGTGAAATATATAATGATTCTTGGTTTTGTCCAAAGTGATATTCTATGGAAAAACAGGGAGGTATTTCTTCTAAAAACAATGGCGCTCCATTGTGTTCAGTGCTGGATGCCACATGTTGGAAAGTATATGGATAAGCTGGAGAACATTGAAAGGAATGCTATCAGGATGCTGAAGTGCCTCTAGATCATGAAACACAAGGTCAGGGAGACGGCACCAGGGACTTTTGACTCAGAATTGAATGTGTAGGCTGGGGGGGACAAGAGAGCTATCTTTAAGTATTTGAAAGGTTGGCATTTGGAAGAGGGATTAGATTTATTCTGCTGTATCCCAGAAGGTATGACTAGGAGCAATAAGTAGAAGTTATAGAGGCAGATTGTCCTGATGCATGGGAAAATTCTTGACACTTAGGTCAGTGGTTCTTACCTTTTATTTGCCATGGACCCCTCTGGCCATCAGTTTGAGGAAGCTTATGGACTTTCTTCATGTTTTAAAATGAATAAAATCAAACACATAGGATTACAAATGAAACCAAGGGTTAGTGAAAATCAAGATTGAGTTTTTCTCCTATCCAAGTTCAGAGACCCAGACATTTAGCCACAGATCCTTCAGGGGTCCAAAGACCCTTGACTTAGAGCTATCCAAACATAGAATAAGTTACCTTGGCAGAAAGCGGGCTCCCCTCCCCCCCAGGGAGGTCTTCAAGGAAAGGTCTGATTGTGTTCTAGAAGGGGTTCTAATTCTTGGAAGGGCTGGGCTACATGGCCTCGTAGCTCTCTTCCATCTCTCCTATTTTGGGATATGGAAAATGAAGTGGGATAATTACTCAGCTGGAATGTTTTGCTTGAAAAGACCCGATAAATGCGACAAACCTAAAGGGAGTCCTGGTGGCTAGGATGGGGGTGAAGAGGATGGACAAAATTTAGTTATACAAATAAGCGACCCAGGGCTTCACTCTAATTGGGGATTAGATATAGATGAAACAGCCTCACAAAAAGTACATTTCCAACATTATAAGCTACTTCACAACATCAGTGGTTTCATGCATGCAAGCTGTTTGTACATTATGGACTAGATCTGTACAGTCTTATTCTATTAATCTTTTTGGCTTTCCAATCATTCAGGAAGCTAAGCTCTCTCATGTGGGTTCCAAGATGGGCAGGCCTATTACATCCCATCCCCACCCCCTCCATCACCACTTTCCACTGTAGTCTAATGCTGAAGACATGTGACTACATCCTTCTCTTCACTATCCCATGGTAAGGGGAAGAGCCTGGAGTTCTCTGCTGATTGGCTAAAGCTAGAAAACGTTCTTGCTCAGTAAACTCTGTCCTTCCTCAAAGGGAGAGTCAAAAATAGATTCTGATGGAGTCTTAACTAGATTGCAGCAGTGCATCCATCAGGATTATTCAGGGAAATTATCCTTCATTGCCTGGGCAGTAAAGTTTGAAACTAAGATAATTTTGATTTCCAGTTGCCTTGAGAAATGGCGAATCATGCAGAGGAAAATAAGCATCATTTCCTCTCAATCTACAGTAGTAGTGAAAGCCACAGTAAAAATCGAGAGGAGAAAGGGAAAAGTACAGTAATAATACATCCAGGGTGTCATTTTCGATAACTCCTCTAAGATCTGAACTGCACAGGCCAATTCACCAGAGAGCGATGGGGCTTTGCCATTCCCATAAGGTCTGCCATGGCTGCAGCGACCCCTGCAGGAAAATAGTAGAAACCTCTTTAACTAGCTCTATGAAATCATCCATGTCACGTATTTGTTACAAGGGTTTTGTTTTTCTTTTTTCCTTTTTTTTAGGGGGATGGGAGAAATGAAGCAGAGAACATTAATACTTGTTAGTCAGAAAAAAAGCATTTAAAAGGAATATCATAACGTGACTTGTTTCCAGTTCTCCTATGGAGTATTCCATTTTCTTGTAAGTATTTAGCACTCAAACCTCTTTACAACCTGATCCCTTCTTACCTTTCCCACCTTCTTACCCTTTTCTTCCTACTACATGTTCTGCAATCCAGCCCTACCGATCTACTTGCCGGTTTCCCAGCAAAACAATTCATGACACATCTCCAGGCATTTTCATTAGATGTCCTCCATGCCTGAAATCTCTGCCCCAACACTTCTGTCTCTAAAGTTTCTGTGGCTTTCTTCAAGAGTCAGTCGTATTCTCACCTTCTGTGGGAGGCCCTTACACAAAGATATAAAAGACATGGTGCATTACCCTGTGAAGTGCACAAATGAATTTCTTTTTCAAAATATTCTGAAGTCAACTATGGAAGCAGGCAACTTTTATAGCAACGCTAGCAAATCTACTTCAGAAATCTGTCCAATCACCAATTCGTTCATCTGAAATAGAATTTTCATTGATGTCTGAGAAAGATGTGCTTTCGTGGGGGTTGGTTGGTTGTTGTCCTTCGTCTTTGAAGAGGACTAAAATGACATCATCATGATAAAGTGAAATTTCAGTATGTACGACTGTGGCCCATCAGGTTAATACGACCTTAGAATGCTCTACCACAGGTTGGGTACAAATAGTTCATGTGAATATTTGGGGTGGATATCCCAAATTTGCCCATCCTGGGTTTATTTGGTGCTGTCTCAAGTCTGCTTTGCTCAAGGAGCACAGCACTCTTTCTGATGTGCGCATGCCATGTTGAGTGGTCCCGTGCCAGTGTCTCTCATGTTGCACAGTCAAATTCAAAGTTCTTGAGAGAGACCTTGACAGTGTCCTTGTGCCACTTTTTCTGCCCACCATGTGATCCCCTGCCCCATGCGAGTTCTCCACAAAATAGACTTTTTGGCAAGCGTACATTTTGCATTCGAACAACGTGGCCAACCCATCGGAGTTGCACTCTATGAAGCATAGTTTGAATACCTGGCAGTTCAGCTCAAAAAAGGACTACAGTGTCCGGTACCTTATCCTCCCAGGTGATCCTAAGAATCTTCCTAAGACAGTTCAAATGGAAGAGATTGAGTTTCATGGCACGGTGCTTGTACACTGTTCATGTTTCACAAGCATATAACAATGAGGTCAGCACAAAGGCTCTATAGACCTTCAATTTGGTAGTCAGTCTAATACCTCTTCTCTCCCAAACTTTTCTTCACTGCCTCCCAAACACTGAGCTTGCTCTGGCAATGCATGCATCAACCTCATTGTCAATGTGTACATCCCTGGAAACTACACTACCAAGGTAAGTGCACTTAATCACAGCATTCAAAACTTCTCCATTTGCTGTAACTGATAATTCCACATATGGATGGTGTGGTGCTGGGTGAAGGAACACCTGTGTTTTCGTGGTGTTCTTGGTGTTTTTTTTGTGGATTGAGGATTTTGTAATTTTGTCATGTTAAGTGATTTGGCCTTGTCAGAAAGGCAATGAGTACAGTGGGATGCAGACAACTAGGAACCCAGGGATTTACATCTGAACCTCTGCTGCTTACTAGCTATATGACTATCCCTAGGCCTCACAGTCAGTGAAAATGACCATTTCTTTGACTTTGACTGTGTCATGCCATTATATGAAAGAAGGAGCTATCTAAAGAACATATGAATTTTATTCCACTTAAGGGAAAGCTCCGTTGAAATAAATTAGAGATATAGAATGAGAAATTTTACTAAAGTATTAATGTGTAACCTCAATTACATATTACGGATTATGTGGTTTGAAAAAAAGCCACATATGTCACATTCTTATGAGCTGAATCTGCATTATTAACAAATGTCAGTCAGGACTCTATCCTGAGCCCTCTTCTGTTTTTCTTTTTCTTTTTAATTTATTTATTTGACATTCATTTTAACAAAATTTTGGGTTCCAAATTTTCTCCCCTTTTGTCCCCTCCCCCCCCAAACACCAAGCATTCTAATTGCCCCTATGACCAATCCGCTCTCTCTTCTATCATCCCTCTCTGCCCTTGTCTCCATCTTCTCTTTTGTCCTGTAAGGCCAGATAACTTTCTATACCCCTTTACCTGTATTTCTTATTTCCTAGTGGCAAGAACATTACTTGACAGTTGTTCCTAACACTTTGAGTTTCAACTTCTTTACCTTCCTCCCTCCCCACCCCTTCCCTTTGGAAGTCAAGCAATTCAATATAGGCCAAATCTGTGTAGTTTTGCAAATGACTTCCATAATAGTTGTGTTGTATAAGACTAACTATATTTCCCTCCATCCTATCCTGTCCCCCATTACTTCTATTCTCTTTTGATCCTGTGCCGCCCCATGAGTGTCGACCTCAAATTGCTCCCTCCTCCCCATGTCCTCCCTTCCATCATCACCCCCACCCTGATTATCCCCTTCTCCCCCACTTTCCTGTATTGTAAGATAGGTTTTCATACCAAAATGAGTGTGCATTTTATTCTTTCCTTTAGTGGAATGTGATGAGAGTAAGCTTCATGTTTTTCTCTCACCTCCTCTCTTTATCCCTCCACTAATAAGTCTTTTGCTTGCCTCTTTTATGAGAGATAATTTGCCCCATTCCATTTCTCCCTTTCTCCTCCCAATATATTTCTCTCTCACTGCTTGATTTCATTTTTTCAATATATGAGCCCATCCTCTTCAACTCACTCTGTGCACTCTGTCTCTATGTGTGTGTGTGTGTGTGTGCGTGTGCATGTGTGTGTGTGTAATCCCATCCAGTACCCATATACTGAAAAGTTTCAAGAGTTACAAATATTGTCTTTGCATGTAGGAATGTAAACAGTTCAACTTTAGTCAGTCCCTTATGACTTCTCTTTGCTGTTGACCTTTTCATGCTTCTCTTGATTCTGGTGTTTGAAAGTCCAATTTTCTTTTCAGCTCTGGTCTTTTCATCAAGAATGCTTGAAAGTCCTCTATTTCATTGAGAGACCAATTTTTCCCCTGAAGTATTATACTCAGTTTTGCTGGGTAGGTGATTCTTGGTTTTAGTCCTAGTTCCTTTGACTTCTGGAATATCCTGTTCCATGCCTTTCAATCCCTTAATGTAGAAGCTGCTAGATCTTGTGTTATCCTGATTGTATTTCCACAGTACTTGAATTGTTTCTTTCTAGCTGCTTGCAATATTTTCTCCTTGACCTGGGAACTCTGGAATTTGGCCACAATGTTCCTAGGAGTTTCTCTTTTTGGATCTCTTTCAGGCGGTGTTCTGTGGATTCCTTGAATATTTATTTTTGCCCTCTGGTTCTAGAATGTCAGGGCAGTTTTCCTTGATAATTTCATGAAAGATGATGTCTAGGCTCTTTTTTTGATCATGGCTTTCAGGTAGGCCCATAATTTTTAAATTGTCTCTCCTGGACCTATTTTCCAGGTCAGTTGTTTCTCCAGTGAGATATTTCATATTATCTTCCATGTTTTCATTCTTTTGGTTTTGTTTTGTGATTTCTTGGTTTCTCATAAAGTCATTAGCCTCCATCTGTTCCATTCTAATTTTGAAAGAACTATTTTCTTCAGTGAGCTTTTGAATCTCCTTTTCCATTTGGCTAATTCTGCTTTTGAAAGCATTCTTCTCCTCATTGGCTTTTTGAACCTCTTTTGCCAATTGAGTTAGCCTATTTTTCAAGGTGTTATTTTCTTCAGCGTTTTTTGGGGGTCTTCTTTAGCAGGGTGCTGACCTGCTGTTCATGCTTTGACTGCATGTCTCTCATTTCTCTTCCCAGCTTTTCCTCCACCTCTCTAACTTGGTTTTCAAAATCCTTTTTGAGCTCTTCCATGGCCTGAGCCCATTGGGTGGGCTGGGATATAGAAGCCTTGACTTCTGTGTCTTTGCCTGATGGTAAGCATTGTTCTTCCTCATCAGAAAGGAAGGGAGGAAATGCCTGTTCACCAAGAAAGTAACCTTACTTCTTTTCCCTTTTCTGGGCATTTTCCCAGCCAGTGACTTGACTTCTGAATATTCCTGGGCAGGGGGCAGGGCCGCCTCACAGGCTCAGTTCCCTCAGGGGGTTTATGCAGAGACCTTCAACAATGGATCCAGGCTCCTGCCTGCTTGGGGAGCCCTGGTCTGCCGCTTCCTCAGCTGCTGCCTCCCGAGGGGGCCTGAGCTATGGGGGCACCCCAGTCACCTCTCGACCCACCAAAGAGACCCTCTCACCGATCCCTGTCACCTGTGGGTGGAGGAACCCGCGCGGCCGCTGGAGATCCAGTCCCTGAAGCCTGCTCGGATCTGCACCTGTTGGTGCCATGGGTGCTGTAGGGCTGTGCTTGGCTCCCAGTCTCAGCGCCCAGTCCTCGGTGCGAAGGGCCTTTTGCGAGAAGTTTGCAGGTCCCTCTGGAACAGAAATCTCCTTCGCTCCACTGTTCTGTGGCCTCTACTGCTCCAGAATTCACCATGAGTTTCTCTTTACTGATGTTCTATGGGTTGTGGGTTCGGAGCTATGTGTATGTGCGTCTTTCTACTCCGCCATCTTGGCTCCGCCCCCTCTTCTGTTTTTCCTCTAAACTACTTCACTTGGTGAACTCATCAGCTCCCATGGACTTAATGAACATCTCGATTCTGATGATTGTCGTATCTACCACTTCTGCCTTCACCTCTCTGGTGGCCTCCAATCTTGAATCTCCAGCTAACTTTTGAACATTTCAGACTGGTTCTTGAGTACGCATCTGAAATTCAACGTGTCCAAAACTAAATTTAGCATATTCAATATTAAGATCATTATCTTTTTGCGTGAACATATTCCCCTTCCAACACCCCTGTGTGTGTATGTTCATCCTTCGTTGTCACAAAGACAAAGCCTTCAGAGAAATAATGACATGACTTGCATTTGACTTTGTTTTGAGTGAGGGAGGGCTGTCCAGGTCACCAGTCTCACTTCTCCTACAGAGCCATCTGAATCCAGTGACCAGATATTCATCAGGATGACCGGAGATGACCCAGAATGAAGCAATTCGGGTTAAGTGATTTTCCTAAGGTCATACAGCTAGTGAGTGTCAAGTTTCTGAGGTGAGATTTGAACTAAGGTCCTCCTGACTCCTGCACTGGTATTCTATCCAGCTGCTCCTCCAACTCCTCCCAATATTCCAGGCTCGCAGCCCAGATGTTATCCTGGACTCCTCACTCTCTCTCATGTCCCAGATCCAATCAGTTGTTAAGGTCTCTTGATTTCACTTCTGCAACATCTCTCGAATACATATCCTTGTTTCCTCTGATACTGCCACTGATGTGGTATAGGCCCTCATTCCCTCAAGCTTAGGCCATTGCAACAGGCTTCTAGCAAGTTTCACTGTCTCATATCTGTCCCTTCTCTGATCTATACTTCCTTTAGATTTATGTTCTTTTATATTCTGTCTCTGTTCATTGCAGTCTAGATAGTACTCACATGCTCTCTCTATATTTATAGAAATCTGTATAAATACTCACATGTTCTCTCCATTTGTATGAGTGCTAGATACTGTCTTTCAAAATATTAATAGATGTGAGTATTCATATATTCTCCATAAATTCATATGAATGAATGGTCATTTATCCTGTCACAGGTAGGGTAAGGGCTCCCTTGAGGGTCTAAAGTTAAGTACGAAGATTAAGCTCCTTGAGAGCAGGGACTCTTTTTCTTCTATGTGTCTTTATATTTAATACAATATTTTGTAAAAAAAATAATCCCAAAAATTAGAGGCCCATTTCTTTTTAAAATTTATATATTGACATTATTTTTCAGCATTCATTTCCACAAGATATCAAGTTCCAGATTTTTTCCCCATTTCTCCCCTGCCCTCCCCCCACCCTGAAATGGCATACATTCTTATCAACCCTTCACCCAGTCTGCCTTCCATTTTATCATTCCCCCTCTCATTCCATTCCCCTTTACTTTCTTGAAGTGCAGGATAGTTTCTATACCCCATTCCCTGTATATCATATTTCCCAGTTGCATGTAAAAACCAATTTTAATGTTTGTTTTTAAAACTTTGAGTTCCAAATTGTCTCCCTTCTTCCCTCTCCACTCATCCTCATTGAGAAGGAAGCAATTCAATATAGATTACACATGTGTAGTTATGCAAAAAGCTTCCATAATAGTCATGTTATAAAAGACTAACTATAATTCCCTTCATCCTATTCCACCCCCTGGTTATTCCATTTTCTCCTTTGATCCTGTTCCTTTTGAAAAGTGCTTGCTTTTAGCTCAGGAACCATGAAGTGTGCGCAGCACAGCCCAGGAAGCGGGGAGAGCAGCCCCACGTGTCAGGGGCAGGACCTTGAACAGACTTCCAGGAGCCACTGGCAGCAGCAGTTCCCAGATTACTCAATCTGCAAACGGTACAGATAGCTTCAAAATCAGTGGGAGGGCTCAATCACCCTGGAGAGTGGAGCATGGTCTGGACCTCAGCAGCAGTCACTGCAGCTGCAGCTTTCATTTTCAGAACATTCCCCCTTGATCCCATGGAGAATTTGACCTGCTGATCTGAATCTCAGCCCTGAATGGCAGCCCCGTGAGACTTCTGCCTGAAGGCCCTGGGGCAACTGAGCAGCTTATCTGAATTTCAGCCCTGATCTTAGCCCTGATGAAGAACTCAAAACTCAAGTAACTGACTGGGAAAATGCCCAAAAAAGGGAAAAAGGATGACAATAGAAGGTTACTTTCTTGGTGAGCAAGTATTTTCTTCCACCCTTTTGAATGAGGAAGAACAATTTAGGTCTTCAGAGGAAGACCTAAAAGTAAAGGTATCTGCATGGAAAACCTGCAAAATAGATATGCAATGGTCTCAGGCCATGGAAGAGCTCAGAAAGGATTTTCAAAATCCAGAAAGAGAAGTGAAGGCAAAACTGGGAAGAGAAATGAGAATGATGCAAGACAACCATGAAAACAAGTCATCAGTTTGCTAAAGGAGATGCCCAAAAGTTGTGAAGAAACTAAAGTCTTAAAAATAGACTAACTTAAGTGGCAGAAGAGGCCCAAAGAGCAAATGAGGAGAAGAATGATTTAAAGAGCAGAATGAGAAAAATGGAAAAGGAGGTTCAAGGGCTCACTGATGAAAATAGCTTTTTAAAAATCAGAACGGAGAAGATGGAAGCTAATGACTTTATCAGGAAAGAAAAAATTACAAAACAAAACTAAATGAATGAAAAAACAGAGGATAATGTGCAATACCTCATTGCAAAAACAACTGATCTGGAAAACAGATCCAGGAGACACAATTAAAAAATCATGAGAGTACATGAAAGCCATGATCAGAAAAAGAGCCTAGACATCATCTTTCATGAAATTATCGAGGAAAACTGTCCAGATATTCTAGAACAAGAGGGTAAAATAAATGTTGAAAGAATGCATCCATCACCTCATGAAAGAGATCTAAAAAGAGAAAGGCCTAGGATTATTGTAACCAAATTTCAGAGTTCTCAGGTTAAAGAGAAAATTTTGGAAGCAGCTAGAAAGAAACAATTCGAGTGTTGTGGAAATGCATTCAGGATTTCACAGGACCTGGCAGCTTCTACTTTGAAGGATGGAAGAAATTGGAATATGATATTACAGAAGTCACAGGAATTAGGACTAAAACCAAGAATCACCTTCCCAGAAATGTTGAGTATAATACTTCAAGGGAAAAATGGTAATTCAGTGATATAGAGGACTTTCAAGTATTATTCATGAAAAGACCAGACCTGAAAAAAAAAAATATGACTTTCAAACACAAGAATCAACAGAAGCACGAAAAGGTAAACAAGAAAGAGAAATCATAAAGGACTTTCTAAATTTGAACTGTTTATATTCTTACATGGAGTTTTGTATTGTTATTTGTAACTCTTGAAATTTTTTTGAGTATTTGGGTAGTTTGAGGGATTCTGCACACACACGCACAAACACACACACACTTGTGTGTGTATATTATATATATGTGTATATATTCAGCTAACAGGGTGAGTTGAATAAGAAGGGATCATATCTAAAAAAAGAAAATTAAGGTGTGAGAGAGGAATATATTGGGAGGAGAAAGGAAGAAATGGAATGGGGCAAATTATCGCTCTTTTGGAAACAAGAATAAGTTTATTCAATACAGGAGAAAAGGGAGGAGGTGAGAGGGAAGAAGTGAAGCCTCTTCTCTTCACATTTGACTAATAGAGGGAATAACGTGCTTATTCCCTTTGGTAAGAAAATGTATATTACACTATAGTAAAGTAGGGGAGAAGGGGACAAGTAGGGTGAGGGGGATGATCGAAGGGAGGGCAAATGGGAGAAGGGAATAATTAGAAGTGAACAGTTATGGGGAGGGACAAGGTCAAAAAAGGGAATAGAATAAGTGGGCAGCAGAATAGAATGGAGGGAAATATAGTTAGTCTTACACAATATGACTATTATGGAAGTCTTTTGAAAAACTACACATAGATAGCCTGTATTGAATTGCTTGCCTTCTCAGTGGGAATGGGTGGGGAGGGAGGAAGGGAGAGGATTTGGAATTCAACCTATTAGGAACGAATGTTAAAAAAGTTTTAGCATACAACTGGGAAATAAGAAATACAGGTAATGGGTTATAGAAATCTATTTTGCCCTGTAAGAAAAGAGAGAAAATGGGGATAAAGGAAGGGAGGAGTGTGATAGAAGGGAGGGCATATTTAATGAAGGGGTAATCAAAATACAAGGCTTTTACCGGGTGGAGGAGGGGAGAGATGGGAAACAATTTGGAACTCAAAATTTTGTGGAAATGAATGCTGAAAATTAAAAATAAATAAACATTTAAAAAATACCTGCTTGCTTCTGACTACCCCTACTCCCAATCTGCCCTCCCTTCTATCATCCCCTCACCTCTTATGCTCTTCCCCACTACTTTCCTGTAGGATAAAATGCCCAATTCAGTATGTATGTAATTCCCTCCTTAAGCCAAATCTGATGAGAGTAATGTTGGCTCATTCATTCCCACTTCATGCCTCTTCACCTCCATGGTGAAACCTTTTCATTGCCTCTTTTATGTGAGATAATTTATCCCATTCTATCTTTCCCTTTCACGCTCTCCAGGTATATTCCTCTCTCACCCCTTAATTTTGTTTTTAGATACCATCCCTTTCTATTCAACTCACCCTGTGCCATCTATCGTCTCTCTCTCTCTCTCTCTCTCTCTCTCTCTCTCTCTCTCTCTTTCTCTGTCTATCCATCCATCCATCCATCCATCCATCCATCCATCCACCTATCCGTCTATCTGTCTGTCTGTCTATCTGTCTGTCTGTCTATCTATCTATCTATCTATCTATCTATCTATCTATCTATCTATCTATCTATCTATCTATCTATCTATCTATCTATCTGTCTGTCTATCTATCTATCTTTATATTTATCTCTTCCAACTGCCCGAATACCAAGAAAGGTCTCATGAGCTACAAATATCTTTCCATGTAGGAATGTAAACAGTTCAACTTTAATAGGTTTCTTATAACTTCTCCTTCTTGTTTACCTATTCATGCTTTTGTTGATCCTTGCATTTGAAAGTCAAATTTTCTATTCAGTTCTGGTCTTTCTAGCTAGAATGCTTGAAAGTGCTGTTGAATGTCCATTTTTCCTCTGATGGATTATACTCAGTTTTTCTGTGTAGATAATTCTTGATTTGAATCCTAGCTCGTCTGCTCCCTGGAATATCATATTACAGTCCCTACAGTCCCTTAATATAGAAGCTGCTAGGTCTTGTGTTATCTTGACTGCATCTACATAATACTCAAATTATTTCTTTTTGGATGCTTGCAATATTTTCTCCTTGACCTGGTAACTCTCAGATTTGTCCACCATATTCCTAGGACCTTTCCATTTCGAATCTCTTTCAAGAAACAGTCGGTGAAGTCTTTCCATTTTTAATTTTAATCTCTGGGGTAAATTCTAGAATATCAGGGCAGTTCCCTTGATAATTTCTTGAAGGATAGTATGTAGATTCTTTTTTTGATCGTGGCTTTCAAGTAGTCAAATAATTTTAAAATTACCTCTCCTGGATCTATTTTCCAGGTCAGTCCTTTTTCCAGTGAGATATTTCACATTGTCTTCTACTTTTTTTCATTCCTTTGGTTATGTTTTGCAGTTCCTTAGTGTTTCATAAAGTCATTAGCTTCCATTTGCTTCACTCTAATTTTTACGTAATCATTTTCTTCAGTGAACTTTTGGACCTCCTTTTCCATTTGGCTAATTCTACTTTTTAAGGCACTCTTCTCTTCACTGGCTTTAGATTTCTTTTACCTTTTAGATTAGTCTAGTTTTTTTTTTAAGGTGTCATTTTCTTCATTACTTTTTGGGTCTCCTTTAGAAGCTGTTGACTCGATTTTCATGATTTTCTTGTTTCACTCATATTTCTCTTTCCAATTTTTCCTTTACTTCTGTCACTTGATTTTCAAAATCCTTTTTGACCTCTTCCTTGTCCGAAGTTCAATGCATATTTTTCATGGAGCCTTTTGATGTAGGAGCTTTGAACTTATTTTTTTCTTCTGGTTGTATATTTTGATCTTCTTTGTCACCAAAGGAAGATTCTGTAGTCTGAGCTCTTTTAAAATGATTTGTCGTCTTCCCAGACAAATGCTTGACTTTCTAACTCTTTATCAAGGTAGAACTCTGCTCCCAGTTGGCTTGGAGATGAGGATGGGAGCACTGCCCCAAGCTTCAGGGGTTTTGTATCACCCCTTGATCCCTCACCGTCTGTGGGCCCAGAGATCTGGAGGCAGCTTTTGCTACTGCTACTGCCACCACTGCCATCCCCCACAAGCACCCTGGGACTGGGGCTGGACTCGGGCAGATCAATGCTCCTTTTTCACCCAGTTCCCATAGAGTTTTCCCACTGACCTTTTTGGTGTCTGTAGGTTGAGCCTTTTGGAAACTGCAACAGCTGCCAATGACTTAGTCCCCTGAATCCTGCTCTGGCCAGTCTGTGCTGGTGCGGCCCATGCAAGACTGTGCTCTATTCCATGCCTTGGTGCAATAGACCTTTCCTGTCTATTTTCCACATTGTCTTGGGCTGGGGATTTGTATCACCCTGTCTTTTTGTGAATTACTTAACTCTAGAATTTGTTTAAAGTCGTTTCTCGCAAGTATTTGGAGGGCTTTCAGTGAAAGCTCAGGGAAGTGCCTAGTTTTGCATTGTCATCTTGCTCTGCCGCCTACAAGACCATTTCTAAAAGAAAGTGGGTTTTTTTGGTTTTTTTACTAGTGACATTGAGCTGTCATTGACAGTTACAAGAATCAGAGTGAAACCTGTGCAGGTCTCCTTATCTTTCTTCTCTTTATCCTTCTCCTTTCGGGTTCATCCTTTAATGGCCTCCAGGTCACTTGCCTTAGTTGGATATCTCACTAAACTTTTATTATACCCTCCATTGCTGTCTACCTGTGAGAAGATAAATGAGCATTCACTCATATGAATCAATGGAGAATATATGAATATTCACATTTATGAATATTTAGGGAGAGAGTGTGTAGTTGTATGCACTCATACAAATGAGTAGAGAGAATATGTGAGTATTTATAGAGATATCTATGAACATAGGGAAACATATATGAAAAATATCTTGATATCAATGAACATAGAGCTTACAAAAGAATATATATATATATATGTATATATATATATATATATATACAGAGATAGAGAGAGAGAGAGAGAGAGAGAGAGAGAGAGAGAGAGAGAGAGAGAGACAGAGACAGAGACAGAGAGACAGAGAGACAGAGAGAGAGGGAGGGAGGGAGTGTATGTGGCTATCTCCAAGAAGATAAGATGATATGAGTTTTCACAAAGAAGTTTAAGTGTTAAATATTTTTCCATCCCTTTTCTATGGAAAATTAGTTCAAACTCCATATGAAATAATAGTCTTTGGTGTAGGCATCTTTTCATCAATCCACATCCCTTTTTAACCCATTTATAACACTTTTGAATAGAACAAGGCAGAGGAATTTTAATGGGATGCCCTCAACAGTTTCGCTTTCTTGTAGCTTCATAAGTGAAGTCCAAAGTTTTCCAGTCTACAAGACTGTACAAGATTGAAGCAGATCTTCAAGTCATTAACCCTTCATTAAAGGATCCATGGCTCAGCTAATGCAGTGGACCTCAGGTTTTCTCATGATCTCAGATGCCCCTGGTCTCTAGGACCTTCGTTTTATCAGGTTTGATACCAGGTTCTATGCCTGGACGCTCTGGAGAGGCAACAGAAAATACAAAATCCCATTGGTTTATAGCTCGTGTTCTGAGGGTCAAAAATGATGTATCAGCCAAAAATGAAGCATCCACCAGGGGGATCCCCGATTGAACAAAGCACGGGATGTCTCCCTTGACTATATGACTCCACTGGTTATGAGATGAATGAGGTACTCTTCATTTTGAGCAAGAAAAGACAGTCCAAACAGTACAAAGAAATCAAAGAGAAATTGGAGGGCGTTCCATACCAAAGTGTCCACCCTCAGCTTGGAATTTGAGCAAAACAGATTGAACACTTCTCCTTGTCAATATTCTTGTGGTCATGTAAGGGACCTTCAAAGCTGGTAAACAAGTAGTGAACATTAAATTAAAGTTTTGAGGTCTACTACAGGAGCTTGCTGTAAGTACCTATTCTATCTAGTTATTCTTTTATGATTTATTTAAAATGTACCGTAGTACATTTTTATTAATTTACTTATTGTTAAAAAACTAACTAGGTGAATATATCCCTTAAAAATTGCTATGAATTGCTGACAGTTATTACCCCTTATGCAGTCACACAAAGCAGATTCACACTAATGACAACTGAAAATTGAGTAGGGGTCTGAATGAATATGACCACATATGCTAACTTCTGTCCTTGCTCCAATAAGTCAGTGGCCTGACTGGGAATATTGTTGAAGCCCTTGTTCTTGATGAAGGTGCTGTTCTTGAGTCTTGGCATCAAAGATGCAAACAATTTGTTTCAGTTCCTGCTTCTTACCTCATTGTCTTCCTTATCAGATTGTTTGCAGCAGGGAGAATATCTTAGTGAAATCCATGAGACTGATCTGTACAGACTGAAGAACTCCTTTCCTCATGGGTAGTACAACATACCAGATATGCCAATGATGGAAGAGGACAGGCCATAGGAGTTCTGTTCAAGGAGTTATTCCAGGTGTCTTCCCCACCCTGATGTCCATTATGCCCTCTGTGGTCTAGGCAGATCCCTTTGTTTTACCTCCCAATCCAATGTTGTTATAAAATTAAGCCTGGTGTTCTTCAGATGAAGATGATTGTTTTCCCTTAAGGGAGGCTGTAGTTTATAGACTCTATGGGTGGAAGTCATTGTTATCACATATGCCCAAATGGTTTTGAGGCCATAATGAGTTTCCCATTAAGGAAGGCTATAGGCTTACAGAATTTACTCAGAGAAAAATACTGTTAATAACAATTTTGAAGGCTTGTACTGTCTTGTCCCTCAAACAATATTTTGTCTGACACCAGTTGTTTTTCCCTTCCCAATAACAACCCACAGAAAATACTGTTTTGTCCTTATCTGACAATACTTTGTCTGATAGGCAATGGGTCTAGTTCCAGGGAGGCCATCCAAAATCTCTATATCTGAACATTACTCTCAGAAAAACACTCTGGAGCACAGACCCACCTCTGGCAGGAGCAAATCCTCCTTTTCTTGCTGGAGCCCACTCTCCCTGCCAGCAGGATCATAGTTGCTTGCTAGAGCACGGCCTTCCTACTTAAGGGGTCCATCTCTCTGTGCTCCCCAAAGCAACATTTCCCTTTCATGCATTATATTCTATATTAGTACATATGCCTGAATTGTGTGCTGGGTACCCTTTTCCTCTCTCCTTTCCCTATCATCCCTACTTCTTGCAATGAAGTTGTGCATTGAGTTGAATCCCATTGTTTTGCATGTTATTCTTAACACTGGAATTCATTAAAGGGTTGTTTTCCCAGCATCCCTGACATACGCATGGTCAATTTCTTAGACTTAAACTAAATTCCAGGACAAGAACTAACCTATCAACAGTTGAACTTACACTGATGGATGAGGGTACTGTCAGTCCAGTTGTAGAAAACAAGGGGTAATTTGGGAGAGAGAATCCTTTATGCTAGAGGACTTAAAACACACCTCCTCTCAGCTGACAATTTCCACCCCCTTCCCAATCCTTGACAGATAATATTTGATGTTGCTCAGCTCCAGGTCATCTCCTGAATGCCTGTGGCACAAAAGCTTCATTCAGCCTCTCCCACATTCAAAGTATAAGAGTTCACATTTGATTAATCTGTGCCTAATCCTTATTCCCCACAAGACTATGAGCTTCCTTAGGGCAGGAAACAGAGATCTGGCCTGGGCCTTTACCTCCAAGCCCCAGGAGAATACTGAAGTAGAGATGATTACAAAAAGACATTTAGAGAAATCTTGGGACTTGCTGAGGTTCACCCTGATATATGTGTAGGACCAATTGGACCAAAGACCAGGGTTTTTCTGACTCTTTTCTTAATCCCAATGTTATCAGCGCAGCCCCCAAACCTCCTAGATCTATGAGGAATCTGCCCAAATCATAGAGAATCGTGGAAACCTGCAACTGGAGAGTACCTTCTGCAGGATCTTAGTTGGGCACATGAACCTTGACTGACAGAGGAGGAAGATGACCAGATGTATGCCAGGCATCGTAATAGGCAGCTCTTATGTACAAGTCCCATTATTGTCTACATGACCTCGGCCAAGTCTTTCCCTCCTCTTGTTCTCAGTTTCCCTTTCTGTAAGATGAGAAGGTTGATCCAGATCTTATGTGAGATCTTTCATAGTCCTCCATCCTTTAAAAACCTTGAAGTCCATTTATATGTCCATATCTCCAAATCTCTACTACCACCTTACCTATACCCTCTTGGGAAAACGATAGTAGGCTAACCCATAGCTCCACCCAACCAGGAATTTCTGCAGGTGGTTTATCCCCAAAGGCTGCAATAAAGGACACAAGTCCTTCAGGTCTTGATTCACATATATACATGATAGCATTTTGTAGTCTGTATGTGTCACCTGTCAGCTTGAATGTTGTCCCTTACAGAGCTAGTCCAAACAGAAGCCCAGGAACTATATAAACACAATTATTTTTTTGCATAAATAAAGTCAGACCTAAATAATTAGAGAAATATTAATTGCTCATGGGTAGGCCAGGCCAATGTAATAAAAATCACAATTCTACATAAATTAACTTATTCACTTCCAGATACTTTCCAGGGATGTACACATGGATGATGAGGTTGATACATTCATTGCTAGAGCTAGCTCAGTTTTGGGGAGCCTCCAAAGGGAAGTGTAGGAGAGAAGAGGTATTAGACTGTCCACCAATTTGTTGGTCTACAAGAGCCATTGTACGGACCTCATTGCTGTATGCCTGTGAAACCTGGACAGTATGCCAACTCCATGCCAGGAAATTGCTTCATTTACATTTGAATTGTCTGAGCAAGTTTCTGTAGATAACCTGGCAAAAACTGAGGTCCTTTCTGAAGCTGAACTGCCAAGCATTTAAGAATCTGTGGAATTACTGCAGAAAGATTAACTCTGATGAGCTGGCCACGTTGTTCAAATGCCAAACATATGAAAGTAGGCAGTCATATGTGTGGGACTCCAACCTATTGCCGCTTGATTTCACAAGCCTTAAAAGCAGGATTTGGCAGCTCGATCTCATCTAGGGTCACCACCATGAGCAGAATGGGAATGCATTATGTGTCAAGAACATCCTACTAGGAGAAGTTGTGCTAATGTGTTGAAATGCTAAGTAAAGGAGTCGGGGGCTAAGCTACAGGAAGGGAGAATTGAAGAAATGGTAGATGAGATAATAAAGCTTAACCCAAAGGAAGGAACCATCGACCCTGAAAACTGGGATAGGACAGGTGAAAATATAAATCGAGCACCTAGTAGTGGCAAGCCTGTCCTTTCCCCTGTAATATCTACTTGGGGCTAGCCTAGTTAAACATGCCTTGGAATCCTTAAGGATGCTACTAAAACTACTAGCATTCCCCCTCCACCTTTATCTCATAGGCCTCCAACAGCTCCCCTGGAGCCCCAGCCCTTCAACCTACATTATTCCCTTACTCCTCCCTCTCCCCTTTCCCTTAAGAATTTCCTGCAGATTATACCCGAGATGGTCTTCCAGCTTGCCAAAACGTTGGAAAGGCAAGATGATGACTTTAAAGCCGAAAGGGAGTTTCGAACAGTTCCTATTCCAAACATACTCCCCACCCCTCATGTGGTAAGGTACCACAAACCTGGCTTTTGTCACTATTGTAAGAAACCAAGGCATTGGAAATCTGAATGTAGGACCTGCATCACGGTCATAGAAAGTCAGAAACTTCGGGAGCCAAGGTTCTCCACCTCCAACCACCACAGAGGTGCTCCGAGCAAAGGTTGCAGGTCTTGAATCCTTGCAACCCCCTTTCCTCTGAATAATAATAGCTAACTCAAGATGGTAACTTCTACCAAGTTTCTGATTCCCTCTGCCTCGATAGTTAATTGTGAGCTCTGTTTCTGTTTGTGCTGTCTTTAGCTGTCAATTTGTCTATCAGTGCATGTCTCCATCTGTGTCATGTGTGCTGTGAATAAGTCCGTTATCTTCTAAGATTTAAAATGCAGGCAGCCACAGATTTCTAAGCACTGAAACTAGGGAAGCAAAAACAAAACTTTAAGACTTTTCCTGGAGGTGGAGCCAAGATGGCGGAGTAGAAAGACGCACATACACATAGCTCTGAACCCACAACCCATAGAACATCTGTAAATAGCAACTCACTGCGAATTCTGCAGCACCAGAGGACACAGAACATTGGAGTGAAGGAGATTTCTGTTCCAGAGGGACCTGCAAACCTCTCGCAAAAGGTCCTTTCCCCCACAGACTGGGCACTGGGACCGGGAGCCAAGCACAGGCCTGCCTTGGCCGCGGCACCGAGAGGAGCGGATCGGAGCGGGCTTCAGGGACAGGATCTCCAGCGGCTGCGCAGGTCCCTCCACCCACAGGTGACGGGGGTCGGTGAGAGGGTCACTTTGGTGGGTCGAGAGGGTACTGGGGTGCCTCCATAGCTCAGGCTCCCTCGGGAGGCAGCAGCTGAGGAAGCGGCAGACCAGGGCTCCCCAAGCAGGCAGGAGCCTGGATCCATTGTTAAAGGTCTCTGCATAAACCCCCTGAGGGAACTGAGCCCGTGAGGCGGCCCTGCCCCCTGCCCAGGAATATTCAGAAGTCAAGTCACTGGCTGGGAAAATGCCCAGAAAAGGGAAAAGAAGTAAGGTTACTTTCTTGGTGAACAGGCATTTCCTCCCTTCCTTTCTGATGAGGAAGAACAATGCTTACCATCAGGCAAAGACACAGAAGTCAAGGCTTCTATATCCCAGCCCACCCAATGGGCTCAGGCCATGGAAGAGCTCAAAAAGGATTTTGAAAACCAAGTTAGAGAGGTGGAGGAAAAGCTGGGAAGAGAAATGAGAGACATGCAGTCAAAGCATGAACAGCAGGTCAGCACCCTGCTAAAGGAGATCTCAAAAAATGCTGAAGAAAATAACACCTTGAAAAATAGGCTAACTCAATTGGCAAAAGAGGTTCAAAAAGCCAATGAGGAGAAGAATGCTTTCAAAGCAGAATTAGCCAAATGGAAAAGGAGATCCAGAAGCTCACTGAAGAAAACATTTCTTTCAAAATTAGAATGGAACAGATGGAGGCTAATGACTTTATGAGAAACCAAGAAATCACAAAACAAAACCAAAAGAATGAAAACATGGAAGATAATGTGAAATATCTCATTGGAAAAACAACTGACCTGGAAAATAGGTCCAGGAGAGACAACTTAAAAATTATGGGCCTACCTGAAAGCCATGATCAAAAAGAGAGCCTAGACATCATCTTTCATGAAATTATCAAGGAAAACTCCCCTGAGATTCTAGAACTAGAGGGCAAAATAAATATTCAAGGAATCCACAGAACACCGCCTGAAAGAGATCCAAAAAGAGAAACTCCTAGGAACATTGTGGCCAAATTCCAGAGTTCCCAGGTCAAGGAGAAAATATTGCAAGCAGCTAGAAAGAAACAATTCAAGTATTGTGGAAATACAATCAGGATAACACAAGATCTAGCAGCTTCTACATTAAGGGATCGATGGGCGTGGAATAGGATATTCCAGAAGTCAAAGAAACTAGGACTAAAACCAAGAATCACCTACCCAGCAAAACTGAGTATAATACTTCAGGGGAAAAATTGGTCTCTCAGTGAAATAGAGGACTTTCAAGCATTCTTGATGAAAAGACCAGAGCTGAAAAGAAAATTGGACTTTCAAACACAAGAATCAAGAGAAGCATGAAAAGGTTAAGAGCAAAGAGAATTATAAGGGACTTACTAAAGTTGAACTGTTTACATTCCTACATGCAAAGACAGTATTTGTAACTCTTGAAACTTTTCAGTATCTGGGTACTGGGCCGGATTACACAGACACACACACATGCACACGCACACGCACACACACATAGAGACAGAGTGCACAGAGTGAATTGAAAAGGATGGGCTCATATCTTAAAAAAAAATGTAATCATGCAGTGAGAGAGAAATATATTGGGAGGAGAAAGGGAGAAATGGAATGGGGCAAATTATCTCTCATAAAAGAGGCAAGCAAAAGACTTATTAGTGGAGGGATAAAGAGAGGAGGTGAGAGAAAAACATGAGGCTTACTCTCATCACATTCCACTAAAGGAAGGAATAAAATGCACACTCATTTTGGTATGAAACCCTATCTTACAATACAGGAAAGTGGGGGAGAAGGGGATAAGCAAGGTGGGGGGGATGATGGAAGGGAGGACATGGGGAGGAGGGAGCAATTTGAGGTCGACACTCATGGGGTGGCACAGGAACAAAAGAGAATAGAAATAATGGGGGACAGGATAGGATGGAGGGAAATATAGTTAGTCTTATACAACACAACTATTATGGAAGTCATTTGCAAAACTACACAGATTTGGCCTATATTGAATTGCTTGCCCTCCAAAGGGAAGGGGTGGGGAGGGAGGGAGGTAAAGAAGTTGGAACTCAAAGTGTTAGGAACAACTGTCGAGTAACGTTCTTGCCACTAGGAAATAAGAAATACAGGTAAAGGGGTATAGAAAGTTATCTGGCCCTACAGGACAAAAGAGAAGATGGAGACAAGGGCAGAGAGGGATGATAGAAGAGAGAGCGGATTGGTCATAGGGGCAATTAGAATGCTTGGAATTTGGGGGCAGAGGGGACAAAAGGAGAGAAAATTTGGAACCCAAAATTGTGTTAAAATGAATTTTAAAATTTAAATAAATTAATTAATTAAAAGAAAAAATAAGGCTTTTCCGTTGTTGTTCTGGTCTGGCCAACCTGGAAAGTTAGAACATCTTAGCCAAAAGCATTTTAGCGGATTTTGTAGGCTGTGAGCTTAATTTTTTAGAAGTTCATGAACTGATCATTTGGAATTATTGGAAAAAATTTCTGAAGACTCCAGGAGCTCACTTTGCTAAAATACCCCCTCCCAATCCTGATCACTTGGCATGCCCCAGTCTGTCTCAGAGGAAAGAGAGTATCTTAGAATGGGGATTTTTGACAGCCACAAGGGTTCCTGTTAACCCCTTTCACCCAGATCCAATTAAAGAGAACAGAAGGCAAGAGAAGTGTAGGTACAGTAATTCACAGTTTTTCTAACAGTACTGCGTCCTTGGGCACCTTATAACACACCCTTCTATGTAAAGCTTGAAAATGTCACCCAGGCCCTGTACATTCTGTCCAACGTGTCCCAGGAGCTGAAAGCACCTCATGTTTAATAAATTCTGCAATTGTAGGGGAAGGTACAGGTGGATGGATCAGGTCTGTGGGAAGTATTGTCACTACTGGGACACCAACCTTTCTGTTCTTGGTCAACTTCACGCTTCTCTGTTGAAATAAAATGTATTTTATCTCTGTTTCACCAATTTCATGATTTGCAAGGTGAAAAATATTTATGGTTGTCGTTATGATATCAAAATGACATAATGATTGTAAGATGGTTAACATAATGACTCACATATGATACATACAATATTATTATTATCTCTCTCTAATGTACTTGTCAACTTTCAAGTGGTCTTAATCGCCAAAAGTTAGAAGAGGAATAATTTCTATATATGATAATCTCAAAATTAAATTGATATCATGTGAAATCGATTGGTTGGGTTGAAACTGTATTTCTGAGTTTGTATTTTTGAATTTCTCTTAGAGTGTGAAATGTGAGAGACCACTGTGAGGTAGAAATATTGTCAAAGCAGTTTTATTTTTAATCTTGTTACATATACATTTGGTTTTTCAAGAATGTGATGAAGTTATGTAATATGATATTTACTATGATAGTAGATTATTCCATTCGAAATCTTGGCTACATTGAAAATATATGATGGCTTAAATTTATACTTTCCACGTTTTATGCAAGGTGATTTATAAATGCATTGAAGTAAAGTTCTTATAACATGGTGCAAAAAATGGTTCCTGTATTGTAGGATACCTATTGAGCAAATGAGAACACCTTTTAAAAAAATGGGGGTATGATTTTCAAGCCTGTTTCATCTAAAAGATATATTTTTGCCTGTTAATTTGAAGATTTAGAAGCTATCTACAAGTACATGCCAGAATGTACTTAATTCCTAGTGATATATTTAAGGAAAATTTGTTATGGACTAAAATTAAATTAACAGGATCTTTCCTGACTTATCGAAATTCAGTCTCCTTTCCCTTACAAACACCTTTTTGACTAAGAAACTTTGTGATATCTAGGAATTCTATAATAACTAAGAAATCAGTTTTATTACAATGCATTGTGAATTTGTGTTAATTTACAACAACATAGTTTAATGAATTCCAATTTTAAAGATTTATTTTTGCTTAAAGGAGTAAGAAAGAGATATCTATCATTTTAAAAGTTTCCAACTAGTTTTTTTCATAAAAATTTGATGAGCATCAGAACAAATTTTAAACTCTTTTTTAAAAAGACGAGATAATTTTAAGAGATCTTGTTGTTTTGATGTGAATTTGTTGTCATGATGGCCTAAGCAAGAGCTAATATTTGCGTTTGAACTTATCAAATGTAAAAGATTTATGTCCTCAAGTGTCTTATTTTTCCAGAGTGAGTGTAATTAAGGAAGAATGACAAACTTGCGATACAAAGACACAAACCCATCAATGTATAAGGTCAACCATTATTCTCTTTGCTTTGCTCAAGTTATGTTAATAAAAGTAATAGCTTATGAGCTGCCTGGTCTTATGGTTATAATGTAAAGGAAAGGTGGATAATCTGAGGAATTGGATCGGGAGACTTGAAAAGACAATGAAAAGTTTGATTGAAAATGCAGAAGGAAGATAATAAAATTTGGGAACATGTGGGTTTCCTAAACCCCTCTTTTCCTTTGATAGTGGTTCTGGATGCTTTTTGATCAGCTTCAGATGACTTAGGTATGTTGAGAGAGTGCGTTATAACTTTATCTGAAAATTCATAGCTCAATCAAATTCGAGATGGCGCTATCTAAATGATACCAGTCAATATTTATTTGCCATTTAAGACTGGGACTGCTATTCACTATTTTTTGAAACTCCAAATTCAGGAATAGTTGTCTAAGTTATCATAAAGTCAATTGGCATGTGCTGCAGGTTGAGAAGGGTGGATTCCTGGAAGGTTATGGAGACGATCTTGGATACAGCCTGGATAGGATCTTCCTAACTCAATTTCCCAAATGTGCCATTTCCTTTATGTAAAGCAAAATCCCCAACTTGCTTTCAGCACATAGTGGCCACATGATTGACTGTCACATAATGCCTCTTTCCTGGAATCAAAAAGAGACAACAGAAGGAAGTTCTTTCCTTCTATGAAGATATGTGGACAGTCAGAGAGGTCGACCGTACAGTAAAGAACACAAGAGAACAAGTCAGGCCAAAGAGCGTCTACCTGTAGAGACATTAAGAAGATAACAAGTCACTGGGACTTATAAAAAGCCCCTGTCAGAGGGGGAGGAGCCAAGATGGTGGAGTAGAAAGACACACATATGCTAGTTCTGAACCCACAGCCCATAAAATTTCTGTAAAGAAGAACTCCCAACAAATTCTGGAGCAGCAGAAGCCACAGAACAACGGAGAGGATGAGATTTCTGTTCCAGAGAGACTGAAAACAGACACCAAAGGTCCATCGCACCAGACCCGGAGCAGAGCCCAGCCCTGCCTTGCTTCCGGGGCACCGAGAGGAGCAGATACGAGCAGGCTTCAGGAACAGAATCTTCAGTGGCCGCGCAGGTCCCTGCACCCCTAGGTAACAAGGGTTGGTGAGAGGGTCTCTTTGGCTAGTCGAGAGCGGAGTGGGGTGTCCCCATAACTCAGGCCCCCTCGGGAGGCAGCAGCGGGGGTGGCGGTGGACAGGGGCTCCCCAAGCAGGCAGCAGCTCAGATCCATTGTTGAAGGTCTCTGCATAAACCCCCTGAGGGAACTGAGCCCTGTGTGGCGGCCCTGCCCCCACTTGAGCACTTGAACTTAATCTCACACTGAATAGCAGCCCTGCTCCACCCAAAGCCCTGAGGCTGAGAAGCAGCATGTGAATCTCAGACCCCAAGTGCTGGCTGGGCAGATCTGGAGGCGAGGTGGGGGTGAAAAGAAAACTCAGAAGTCAAGTCACTTGCTGGGAAAATGCCCAGAAAAGGGGAAAAACCAAGACTATAGAAGGTTACTTTCTTGCTGAACAGATACTTCCTCCTTCCTTTCTGATGAGGAAGAACAATGGTTACCATCAGGGAAAGACACAGAAGTCAAGGATTCTGTATCCCACACATCCAAAATAAATATACCATGGGCTCAGGCCATGGAAGAGCTCAAAAAGGATTTTGAAAATCAAGTAAGAGAGGTGGAGGAAGAACTGGGAAGAGAAATGAGAGAGATGAAAGAAAAGCATGAAAAGCAGGTCCACACCTTGCTAAAGGAGACCCCAAAAAATGCTGAAGAAAATAACACCTTGAAACATAGGCTAACTCAATTGGCAAAAGAGGTTCAAAAAGCCAATGAGGAGAAGAATGCTTTCAAAAGAAGAATTAGCCAAATGGAAAAGGAGGTTCAAAAGCTCACTGAAGAAAACAGCTCTTTCAAAATTAGAATGGAATAGATGGAGGCTAATGACTTTATGAGAAACCAAGAAATCACAAAACAAAACCAAAAGAATGAAAAAATGGAAGATGATGTGAAATATCTCATTGGAAAAACAACTGACCTGGAAAATAGGTCCAGGAGAGACAATTTAAAAATTATGGGCCTACCTGAAAGCCATGATCTAAAAAAGAGCCTAGACATCATCTTTCATGAAATTATCAAGGAAAACTGCCCCGAGATTCTAGAACCAGAGGGCAAAATAAATATTCAGGGAATCCACAGATCACCACCTGAAAGAGATCCAAAAAGAGAAACTCCTAGGAACATTGTGGCCAAATTCCAGAGTTCCCAGGTCAAGGAGAAAATATTGCAAGCAGCTAGAAAGAAACAATTCAAGTACTGTGGAAATACAATCAGGATAACACAAGATCTAGCAGCTTCTACATTAAGGGATCGATGGGCGTGGAATAGGATATTCCAGAAGTCAAAGAAACTAGGACTAAAACCAAGAATCACCTACCCAGCAAAACTGAGTATAATACTTCAGGGGAAAAATTGGTCTTTCAATGAAATTGGGGACTTTCAAGCATTCTTTTTTTTTTTTAATTTAACTTTTAACATTTATTTTCACAAAGTTTTGGGTTACAAATTTTCTCCCCTTTTATCCCCTCCCCCCACAAACCCAAGCATTCTAATTGCCCCTGTGACCAATCCACTCTCTCTTCTATCCTCCCTCTCTGCCCTTGTCTCCATCTTCTCTTTTGTCCTGTAGGGCCAGATAGCTTTCTTTACCCCTTAACCTGTATTTCTTATTTCCTAGTGGTAAGAACATTACAGTTGATCCTAACACTTTGAGTTCCAACTTCTTTAGCTGCCTCCCTCTCCACCCCTTCCCTTTGGAGGCCAAGCAATTCAATATAGGCCAAATCTGTGTAGTTTTGCAAATGATTTCCATACTAGTTGTGTTTATAGGACTAACTATATTTCCCTCCATCCTATCCTGTCCCCCATTACTTCTATTCTCTTATGATCCTTTCCCTCCCTATGAGTGTCGACGTCGGATTGCATTCTCCTCCCCATGCCTTCCCCTCTATCCTCCCCACACACCCTGCTTGTGCCCTTGTCCCCCACTCTCCTGTATTGTGAGATAGGTTTTCCTATCAAAATGAGTGTGCATTTTGTTCTTTCCTTTAGTGGAATGTGATGAGAGTAGACCTCATGTTTTTCTCTTGCCTCCCCTCTTTATCCCTCCACTAATAAGTCTTTTGCTTGCCTGTTTTATGAGAGATAATTTGCCCCATTCAATTTCTCCCTTTCTCCTCCCAATATTTCTCTCTCACTGCTTGATTTCATTTTTTTTTTTTTTGAGATATGATCCCATCTTCTTCAATTAACTCTGTACACTCTGTCTCTATGTATGTGTGCATGTGTGCATGTGTGTGTGTCTACTCCCACCGAGTACCCAGATACGGAAATGTTTCAAGAGTTACAAATATTGTCTTTCCATGTAGGAATGTAAACAGTTCAACTTTAGTAAGTCCCTTATAATTCTCTTTGCTGTTCACCTTTTCATGGTTCTCTTCATTCTTGTGTTAGAAAGTCAAATTTTCTTTTCAGCTCTGGTCTTTTCATCAAGAAAACCTGAAAATCCTCCATTTCATTGAAAGACCATTTTTTCTCCTGAAGTATTATACTCAGTTTTGCTGGGTAGGTGATTCTTGGTTTTAGTCCTAGTTCCTTTGACTTCTGGAATATCCTATTCCATTCCCTTCGATCCCTTAATGTAGAGGGTGCTAGATCTTGTGTTATCCTGATTGTATCTCCACAATACTTGAATTGTTTCTTTCTAGCTGCTTGCAATATTTTCTCCTTGACCTGGGAATTCTGGAATTTGGCCACAATGTTTCTAGGAGTTTCTCTTTTTGGATCTCTTTCAGGCGGTGTTCTGTGGATTCCTTGAATATTTATTTTGCCCTCTGGTTCTAGAATCTCAGGGCAGTTTTCCTTGATAATTTCATGAAAGATGATGTCTAGGCTCTTCTTTTGATCATGGTTTTCAGGTAGTCCCAGAATTTTTACATTGTCTCTCGTGAATCTATTTTCCAGGTCAGGTGTTTTTCCAATAAGATATTTCACATTATCTTCCATTTTTCCAATCTTCTCGTTATGTTCTGTGATATCTGTCTTTCTCATAAGGTCCTTAGCGTCCATCTGTGCCATTCTAGTTTTGAAAGAACTATTTTCTTAAGTGAGCTTTTGAATTTCCTTTTCCATTTTGCTAATTCTGCTTTTGAAAGCGTTCTTCTCCTCATTGGCTTTTTGAACCTCTTTTGCCCATTGAGTTAGGCTAGTTTTCAAGGTGTTAATTTCTTCAACATTTTTTTGGTTCTCCTTTAGCAGGGAGCTGATCTGCTTTTCATGCTTCTCTTTCATCCCTCTCATTTCTCTTCCCAGTTTTTCCTCCACCTCTCTTACTTGATTTTCAAAATTCTTTTTGAGCTCTTCCATGGCCTGAGCCCATTGCGTGGTCTGGGACACAGAATCCTTGATTTCTGTGTCTTTGTCTGATGGTAAGCATTGTTCTTCCTCATCAGAAAGGAAGGGAGGAAATGTCTGTTCTCCAAGAAAGTAGCCATCAATAGTTTTATTTCTTTTCCCTTTTCTGGGCATTCTCCCCAGCCAGTCACTTGACCTCTGAATATTCTCCTCACACCCACCTCGCCTCCTGGTCCTCCCAGCCAGCGTTTGGGGACTGGGATTCAAATGCTGCTTCCTGCCTTAGGGCTTTTGGCGGGGGCAGGGCTGCTATTCAGTGTGAGAATTAAGTTCAGATGGTCAGGTCGGGGCAGGGCTGCCTCTCAGGCTCAGTTCCCTCAGGGGGTTTATGTACAGACCTTCCACAATGGATCCAGGCTCCCGCCTGCTTGGGGAGCCCCTGTCTGCAACCGCCTCTCAGCTTCTATCTCCCGGGGGGGCCCGAGCCATGGGGGCACCCCACTCCCCTCTCGACCCGCCAAAGAGACTCTCTCACCGACCCCCGTCACCTGTGGTTGGAGGGGCTTGTGCGGCCGCTGGAGATCCCGTCCCTGAAGCCTGCTCGGATCTGTACCTCTTGGAGCCGCGGCCGCCGCAGGTCTGGGCTGGGCTCCGCGTCTGCAGCGCGACGGACCTTTTGCGAGAGGTTTGCAGGTCCCTCTGTGGGTGGAGGGACCCACGTGGCTGCTGGAGGTCCCGTCCCCGTAGCCCGCTTGGATCTTTTCCTCACAGTGTCGCGGCTGCTGCAGGGCTGCACTCAGCTCCCAGTCCCAGCGCCCAGTCCACAGCGCGAAGGACCCCCCGCGAGAGGTTTGCACGTCTCTCTGGAACAGAAATCTCCCTCGCTGCAATATTCCATGGTCTCTGGGTGCAGAATTCACCGTGAGTTGGTCCCCTCTAGCCGTTCTGTGGGTTGTGGGTTCGGAGCTATGTGTATGTGCGTCTTTCTACTCTGCCATCTTGGCTCCACCCTTTCAAGCATTCTTGATGAAAAGACCAGAGCTCGAAAGAAAATTGGACTTTCAAACACAAGAATGAAGAGAAGCATGAAAAGGTAAACTGCAAAGAGAAGTCATAAGGGACTTTATTAAAGTTGAACTGTTTACATTCCTACATGGAAAGACAATATTTGTAACTCTTGAAACTTTTCAGTATCTGGGAAGCTGGTGGGATTACATACATACATGCACACACACACATGCACACACAGAGAGACAGAAAGCACAGAGAGAATGAAATATGATGGGACCATATCTTAACAAAATGAAATTAAGTGGTGAGAGAGAAATATATCGGGAGGAGAAAGGGAGAAATGGAATGGGGCAAATTATCTCTCATAAAAGAGGCAAGCAAAAGATTTTTAGTGGAGGGAAAAAGAAGGGAGGTGAGAGAAAAACATGAAGTTTACTATCATCACATTCCACTAAAGGAAGGAATAAAATGCACACTCATTTTGGTGTGAAACCCTATCTTACAATACAGGAAAGTGGGGGAGAAGGGGATAAGCAGGGTGGGGGTGGATGATGGAAGGGAAGGCAATGGGAGGAAGGAACAATTTGAAGTCAACACTCTTGGGGACGGGCAGGATCAAAAGAGAGAATAGAAGCAATGGGGGCAGGATAGGATGGAGGGAAATATAGTTAGTCTTACACAACACAACTCTTATGGAAGTCATTTGCAAAACAGCACAGATTTGGCCTATATTGAATTGCTTGCCCTCCAAAGGGAAGGGAAGGGGAGGGAGGGAAGTAAAGAAGTTGGAACTCAAAGTGTCAGGAACAACTGTCGAGTAATGTTCTTGCCACTAGGAAATAAGAAATACAGGTAAAGGGGTATAGAAAGTTATCTGGCCCTACAGTACAAAAGAGAAGATGGAGACAAGGGCAGAGAGGGATGATAGAAGAGAGAGAAGATTGGTCATAGGGGCAATTAGAATGCTTGGTGTTTGGGGGGGGGACGGGATAAAAGGGGAGAAAATTTGGAACCCAAAATTTTGTTAAAATGAATGTTAAAAGTTAAATAAATAAATAATAATAATAAAAAGATATATGACATCCCTCTTTTTCTTCTATAGCACATTTCTGTAATCAGAAGTTGTGTAAGTACAAAGCTAAATCTACTAAATAAATGGATATTGTAACATCTCCAAATTATGATACTGAGATGCAAGAATGAATAGCTTAGAATTTTAACCTGTATTCCTGGCCAAATATATAAGTACGATATAGAGTTACGATCCTCCAAAGGAGGAAATGATTACACCAGACAATGAGACAAAGATGTAATGTGATAGATGTTTAATTAAAGGGAATAACAAGTTTTGGGGAAAATCTACAGGATCAGACTGATTCCTCTATGAATTCTCAATAGATGTTTATGATTGACTTCTAGAATATATAATGGTTTGATAACAAAATCTCATGTTTGGATTTTTGCACAAAAGTTTCATAAGATAGTGATAAATGCAAGTCAAATTATTTCTTCTTTTTTAAAGTACCTGTAGAATAATTTTAAAAGGTGGATGAGTTAGTTTTATGGCTAGACCTTCATATTTTAAAGGATTCTTATCCCAGGTATAGAATTTAAGTTAGTATAAGAGAGCAAATGATATACAAACTGAAATTCTATGATATTTTTTAAAAAACTATAACCAGTTTTAAGAGATTTTACTAATTTATATTGTCAGAATCATCTGAGAACTTCAGATCTGAACCAGAGAAGCAGAATTCCCTTTTTGAACAGTCCCAGGAATTAAACCTATTGTAAAACAGAGGATATCTAGACATCAGAAAATTACATGAGACATTTCAAATTCGGAAAGGGATGTTTAAATGAACATTAAGAATGGAATACTGGGATACCAGGAACTTAATGTTAGTTAACATTGGTAATTAGTTAGTTTGCATTGATTTGTATGCTTCATGCTTCAGTTTTCTTGTTTATGTTGGTGACATGTAAATCTCCCTTCTCAAAACTAGTCTATTGTGAGAAATCAAAGTTTAATCTGTACCTGACTTAATGTGATTTTGCAATTTTGGGAATTTTGTAAAGAAATCTTACTGTGTTGTTTGAATCTAGCTCTGCGTGGCTAGGAAAGTGAAATCATTTTTTATTCTGTTTGGACCTAGGCCTGTGTGGCTGGGAAACAGAACTATTTCCATGTGCCTTTAGCTATGTTAACTATGTTGTAATGTTTCCTCTCAAAAATCAAATCATGTTTCCTGGGAATCCCTGTCAGATCTTTCTGTATAGGTTCTTGGATCCATGTCACATCCATTGCCCCTGCTCCTGAATGGACACCTGATCCCATAGGACACCTTGCCCTCCAATTTCAAAAGGGCCTGAAAAAGATGACATCAGATGTGGACAGCTTTTGCGAGCGTCTGGACCAGAGCAGGCATGAAGAACGGCCCTCTTCCTACCTGAGTCCCTTGCATACCCAGATCTGGTTATTTAGATGTTTTTTCAAACCTTTCTTGGTCTACAGGTGAAGCCTTTGAATGGCCTTTGACTAAAAGGAGGAAATGGTAATATTTAATATTATTTTTGGACTTTCGTAAGGGCCTGAACTTGAATTAATCAGTCAGAAGAAGAGCCTGGACCTACCAGTCTCTTTGTTCAATGAAGCAAACTTTGAGAATAACTCTTCTCATGTCAACAAGGTAAGACGGGACTGAGTTGGCATATTTTGTGAGACCCTTAACTGGATACCATCTTGAATCATGGGACATTTTCTGTAGCTTAGTATTTTGTGGGCATGTGCTATGTTAAGGTAAGCTAATGGTAAAGAAAACAGAGATACCCTGGGTCATAATTTCAATTGAAACTTTGTCAACTCTGTCATTTTATTATATTTATGAACTTTTCAACTGAGAAATTTTTTCTCATGCAATAGTTAATTACAAATGGAAAATCCAAGACAGCCTGAATGCCACCTATCATGGCGAATTAGATTGGATAAAAGAGACCATAATCTAGCTTTGAAAAGAGATAGAGGCTACACAAGAACAGTTGTCCTTACCTTGTCATTTTAATGTATCACAATATTGTATAACTCCTGTAAAATATTATTCAAGCCTATATCCTTGGCCCATATTAGAGCTTAAGTTCTAGGAGCCTAGGGGAGGCACAATATCATCTTTGATCTACTGATATTACATGATGGAACTAAGAACCTAGAAGGAGCAAAATTAGATTCAGTCACTTCCTCTATTGCAGGGGAATGGTTAAATGGGATGAAATCCTTGGATCCCAGAAAAATTTTTGACCTAAGAAATATGCTTGGCCTTCTTTGTTTCTGTATAACAGTAATTTCTCTATGTTCTTTTTTTGCAGTCTGCAGAACAGTAGTAAAGTTTTGGATTGCTCTTCATGATATGTAAGCTCAGATTGCTTTATCCCTACTCCTTCATAATTACAGAAATCAAAAGGGGAATATGCGGGACTCCAACCTACTCTACCTTGATTTCACAAATGTCATATGCAACAAGAGTTGTATATGAGGTTCATGTCTCCTGTATCAGCAGGGCCATTACTGTCAGGTCAACCATGCCTCCTTGGGAAGCCAGCTGGGCAAAATATCCCTTAAGTAATTGTACAGAATTCTATATAATGAAGAGAGAACAATGAATCATAAAAGTTAAATACTGTAAGCGTCATAAACGTTATACATTGTGTATCTGTTCTATCTATACCTGCTCTCCCAAGAAATTCATGTTTGCCCCTCCTTTTCTTGGAATGTAACCATGACCTCAATTTCTAAGTAAAAGTGGAGTCCTGAAGTGGCTCTGAGCAGTCACTTGTTCACGAGCCTGCTCAGAGTATGCCTTGAACAATGTGGTGTATGTATTCTCTTCTTTTTCCACATGAGCTCTTTCTCACTTCTAGGTGACCCCTGTTTAAACTCTGTTACCCGGGACACAGCACATATAGTGGTCAGAAGAAGTGATACAAGGACACTATCATGGTCTTTCTGAAGAACTTTGAAATCAATTGTGAGACATGGGACACACTAGCACAAGACTGCCCATTATGATCTGCTTTCATGGAAGAAGTCACTGTGCTCTCATTGAGAGTCGAATTGCAGTAGCTCTAAAGCAAGGTAAGGTGCACCAATTTTGAGATACGTTAGTTTCAAATGCTCATATGGACTATTTGTGACTAACCTGTGATAGAGCTTTTTGAGCTCCTATTTTTTTTTGATCAGCCACAGTTGAACACACTATATATTTTCCCAAAAGGAGTGATGTCATTTCTTCAAGTATGACGAAAGAAAACAAGGCCGGGGTTGTATCGACTCTGTCATGGTACTACAGCTCTAATGACTGAGGTTACCTGCAGATTTATAATACTAACAAAAATATATGGAAGTATGGATGGAGATGAGGATGAGTGAATGGATAAAATAACCACATGTATTAAGTGTGTAGTCTGTGCAAAGCACTGTGCTAAACTTTGGGGATAAAACAAAAAAGCAACATAGTTCCAGCTCTCTAGGAGTGCACATTCTAATAGAGAACGGTGCAAGTCATCTGGAAACAAACAGCAAAGCAGATTTTGATGCATCTTTTTGGATCAGTCATTGAGTCAACAAACAACAATTCCAGGCACTGTGCTAAGCTCTACCAAGAAAGAGATAATGAAAGTATCTTCTCTCACAAATCTCAGTCTAATCCACACAACATCCCAACAGCTCTGTACAAACAATATATTTATGGAAAAATGAGAGAAGACTCTGAAGGAAGGGAATATAGTGAAAGATGACTGGAAAAGGCTTCATGATGCAGGTGAGAATTTGTGGTTGTGGTTGTGCCGTTTTTCTTTTATTCTCAAAGACGTCCATGTCATCTTTCATTCTTGAAGAGGACCATGACATCATCCTCTCCTTTTACTCTCCTCTTCTCCTTTACTCTCCACTCCTGTCCTCTCTTCTCCTCTCCTCTCCTCTCTTCTCTTCTCCTATTCCCTCATCAAGCATCATTCCCATGCTTGAGGTTATTCTTCCCAAAGGAAGGTAAATTTTGATGGCTGAAACCTTTGGGTTTACTGGCCATATTATTTTCTTACAAGTTTTTACCATGCCTTAAACATAATTCATTCAGCTGTTATTGATTGGACAATAGGTTGCTTCTCAAGCACCAGCTGATCCTTATTTTGGGGCCCCATGTCTTAGAGTGAATGTCAGTAGTAATTGTTTCTCCTTTGGCCAACAACTGTGATTGTCTTCTCCTCCCAATTTGATTGAAGTGGGGGCACAGAAATCACCATACAATCACCTGGAGAGACTGGAACACAAGGGATTCCTGATGGCCAACTTTCATCTCTGTGGTGGTTATAGGTAATCATCCAAACTCCATAATACTGTCACACTTCTCACAGCATTTGATTACTTGGCAGAATAATTAACTGGAGTACAGCCTCTAACTGAACAGAGAGAATGAAGTTGAAGTGATAAAATGGGAAATATTTATTATAAGAGTACAGCACACATGTGATTGGAGAAGAGAAAGAATTTAATTTACTTTTTCAAAGATTGAGAGTTTAGGGAGTGATTTATATGATTTCACAACAAAAGGAGGCAGGAGAATAGGAGGGATACAGAGTACCTGGAACCCGGATATTTCTACAAGCTCTGTCTATTTGCAGCCAGTACAAACTAGTTTGTGCTGACCCTGAGGTTACTGGCACAAGAAAGGGGATCTGGGTTCACCCACTGGACACAGTAAAGGATCACTGGCATGTCAAATTTCAGCTACACTCATTCTTCCTCTTGATTGCCTGATTTTGATTGCCAGGTTATTTCAGACTCCCCTGGCTCAAGTAAATCAAGGTGATTACTAAACTCAGTTTTGTTCCATTTCTGCACTACAAACTTTAGCTCTGGAATTGAATTAAAACTGAATTCATGTAACTTTTGAGTAACAAAAAAGAAATTCGAGTCGCCAAGTGGTTTCTTAACCTAGCTTTCCCTCCTCAACCCTTCCTATCTTCAGATTGCTTCGTCTAGAAGTTTATAAGTTGCTAAATTCAGAGGGGGAATAAAGAAACTTGGCACTTTTACTGAGAGATTCATTCTGACTGTTGAGGTTTAGGGGCTCTCAGAACTGTAAAGTACTGACATTCTGGGTCCTGCCCGAATGAATTCAACCCAAACTTTCTTTCAGCCAGAGAAAAACAAAGTGTGTTTAAGGTCCACCATATTGGGTAGACTTTCAAGGAATTTGAGCATTTGTGAAGCTTGTATTTACAAGTGGTGCAGAATTAATCTGAGCACTTTCATAGAGGAAAGCTGGCTCTTATATGCAGAAAGTCTGTGGGAGGGATCTACGGGTAGCCAAGTAGTCTGAGGTGACTTGAGGTGGGGTTTAGGAAGGGTTTTGATGGGAACAGACAATGGAGGGCTAGGCTACTTTACGGGTAACAGATTTGGGCATGAAAAGCCAAAGCAAGTGGGAAGATTCAAAGAGAGTTGAAGGGGATTCTTAGAGCCTGTACCCCATCAATTTTCGCTCCAAAACTGTAAACTCCTAGTCTTGTCCTGCTCTTTCAGTTCCCCCAAACTAGTGAATACAGGGCATATCCTAAAGACAAAATACAGAGAAAAACATAGAAAAATCAAAGTTAAGGTAAGAGCAACTACTTTGGCGGTGGTCAAGAAGTAGAAATTGAGGGGATGCCCACCTCTTGAGGAATGGTTGAAGAAGTTGTGCTACGTAAATATAAGAGAATACCATTATGCTATAAGAGATAACAAAAAGTCAGATTTCTGAGAAACCTGGAATTTCATGAACTAATGATGAGTGAAGTGAGCAGACCCAGGAGAACATTACACACACTAACAGCCACAGTGTGTAAGGACTATTTTTGGTATTTATTCCTTCATGCAACGTCAGGATCTAAAACCCTTCCAAAGGACTCATGATATAAAATGCCATCGACATACAGAGAAAGAACTATGGGGCTGGATGGAAGAATGAAGTAGAGTATTTTCTCCTTTGCTATGTTTTGTTTTTCCCTATGTTTCTCCCATTTATTTTAATTTTTCTATGCAACATGAGTAATGTGAAAATGTGTTTAATAGGAATGTATGTGCAGAACTCATATAAGATTGCATGTTGTCTTGGGGAGGGATGGGGATAAAATTTGGAACTTATAGAAGTGAATGTTGAAAACTGAAAACAAATTAATAAATTTGGAGAAAAAAACTGAAGAAAAGAAGCCTACTTCCAAGGGAGAGCTTTCTACTCAACTTTTTACTTACCTGTCTGCCTCCTCCTTCTGCTCAGAGAGGATTTTTATTTCCCTTGTCTACATTTTGCCTGATTCCTGGGGGCACACCTCTGCCTGAAAACCCAAGATGGGCTTCTTCTTCTTGAGGAAAGTTTTAGGCATTCTCAATCCTAATCTGCTCCCCAAGAATAATCCTTTTTTGAGACTTGGTACTCTCACAGTTTGCCTATATCATCAAATCCTCTTAAAACCCAGGGTTCTCAATGAAACTTTTACCTGCAAGAAATTTTTTTGGGCCATACCTGTACATTAACTGTTTAAAAGTGACAAGAGGACCGAAATGACCAACCTCCAATCCCAAAGTGAACTCTAAATTTTCTCAGGTGGTTCCCCATACCTCTGCCTGATTACTCCCTAAGCACTCTCAAAACTCAATTTAAAAATAGAACTTCTTTCCAAAGCCCTCTGTGGCAGAAGTTTTCATTTGCTAGCATTCTGTCCCTGTAGCCTGTTCCAGAGGACTCTATGTTAGTAAAAATGAAAAATTAGAGATCTGCAGCATTAAAAACAGATAAATAGACATAAAACACGCAAACTTTCCTTACATAAAATTTGATTACTAGCAAAATGACTAGTGAATTACTAGTGAAAGGGAGAGTCAGATCACAGTCAGAGTGCTAACAAAATTCTCCCTGTGGGCCCAATACATGTATGGAAGTTTTTGTTAGAAATCTAGAGTGCAAGGCTTTGATCCTTTCTTGGTTGCAGTGACTGTGGCATTTAAAAAGATCCAAGAGACATCATTTCTGGGTGATTTAATAGTGTTATTAATAATGTCAACATTTTAACAGGAGGATGGTCCTTTGGTGTCTCTCTTAGACCAAAGATGATCACGGTGGGTGGGCACACGAACAAAAAAAACAACGTAACAAAGGACGCCAGATAGTAGTTGCCCACTCCACGAAAGTGCTGGAAGGAACTGCTAAACCAAATGTCCACCCTGAAAAAGTCCCCCGTCTGAATTTCAAATATTTGCCCTGTCAGAAAGGATAGAGATACACACAGGGAAACAAGGAGGGAGGAGAGGTGGAGGAAGCAGAGAGATGACTGCACTCTCTCTGTAAAGCAAGGAATGCCTGCAGGTGGAGGAGACCTGGGAGATTTTCGTCCATGGGAGCTGACAAGGAGAAGGCTCAGGACAGACGGGCAGACAGAAAGCCACATGATGCATCCTTTCGTCATTGCCACTGGCCACCTCTTTGTGGCCCTGGCATTGCCAGTTCCGAAGTATGAGACGGTGGGGGTAGGGGGATGGGTGGCGGAGAAGGCTGGAGGAGAAGGTGCCACTCAGGAATACTCGCCGCTCGAGCCCCGCCCCTACAGTCCCGCGCCCTGCACAGGCGCAGAAGGAAGGCTACTCCAGAGCTGTTTCCCCCCTCCCCAGTAAGGGGGCGGGGTCGAGAGGCTGTTGCGCAAGCTCGCGTCCCTTCCCCTTCTGCCTGGTGGCCGCCCAGACTCCAGAAGCCTCTTGCGGGGGAGATGCTACTGCAGATTGGGATCTGGGCCTTGCTGCTGCCGAGCATCTCAGGCTGAGTGGTGAGGGAATCGTACCGCACGGGTCCGCATGGTAGTGAGGGGGAGGGAGTCTACTGGGCGGAAGGGGAAGGAATCTACTGGGCGGAGGGGGTCTGCGGGACGGAGGGGCGTGGGGAACGGAGCCCCCGAAACTGAAGCTGAGCATCCATCCCCATTGCCGCCGACCCTGCTGGCCAGCTTGGGGCGCAGAGCTGCGCAGCTGAGCTTCTCGGGGGGCGGGTTGCGGGGGCTTCCACCTTGACCCTGTCTGCCGGACTAGAGAGGAAGGGGGGCCTGGGTTGGGGCTTTAAGAGGCTAAAAGGAGCTCTCCAGGGCTGCAGAGAGGCACCCTCGGATTGAGCCTCCTTGGGGAGGAAGAGGGGGAAGGGAAGAAGAGCTAGAAGGTCCTCCCATCCACGCAGGTTTCTTCTGTCACTGACTCAATGGCTGAGAGGAAAGAGGACTACATCACCCCATCTGCAGAGGGGCAGCCAAGTACAAGGCCAGGGCCACAGGGCGATGCGAATGAGGGCAAAGAGAGGGTTCTCTTTCAGAGTGTTTCTCAGGGAGCTGGTGCTGCTGCTTCTCATTCCGCTTCAGTGGAAATCGGCATCATTGAGAGTATCCAGCTGGAGAACTTTATGTGCCATGCCAAGCTGGGGCCAGTGAAATTTGGGTCCGGTGTCAACTTTGTGGTGGGACAGATGGGCAAGAGTGCACTGCTGACAGCTCTAGTGGTTGGTCTGGGTGGACAAGCGTTAGGATCGTCTTTGAGAGAGTTTGTGAAATATGGAGAGCTTTCAGCCAACATCTCCATTACATTACGCAACAGAGGGGAAGAAGCTTTCAAATCTGACCTGTATGGGGACTCCATAACGGTGCAGCAATGCATCAGTGTAAATGGTTCTGCAAGTTACAGACTAAAGGACCACGCAGGCAGCCTGGTTTGTTCTGAGAAAGCAGAGCTAAGGGCCATTCTCGATCATTTTAATATACGGGTAGATAATCCAATGTCTATTTTGCAGCAGGAGATGGGCAGGCAGTTACTGCATACCACAAATGATGGTGACAGATACAAATTCTTTCTGAAAGTGGCCCAACTGGAAGAGATGAATGACGATTACTTACGCATTTTGGAGAAAAAGGCCTGGACTCAGAATCAGATAGAACAGGGAGAAGCACTGCTGTGGGAACTAAACTGTCGGGTCAGAGACATAGAAAAGCGTTTCCAGAGTATGGTTGCCTCAAGGAGGAGAGTAGAGGAACTGAAAGTAGAGATAGCCTGGGCAGTAGTGAATGAATCTGAAAGACAAATTGAAGATATGATAACTAATATAAACATTGGAGATCAGCACACTATCAGATTAAACCAGGAATTGGAGGCCTGTCGGCAGAAATTTAATGAAGCAGCCAAGAAGTTTAAAGATATTCAGCAGAATTTGTACCAACTAAACAAAGAAGCCTCTGCATTAGAGACCAAATGTGTTGAGGCAAAAGAAGATGTAAACAGAAAAGACAAGGCGTATAAGAAAGCTGAAGTTTTATATGATGCTTCCCAAAATGAACTGAAAGAGTTACAAGGCAAGGCCAAAGAACACTGCAACCAAATTGAAGACCTGAAAAAGAATATAGAACAAGAAAAGTCGGAAAAACAGGAAAAAATTTTCACATTGAGGGAAAACATAAAGAACTTTCAGGATCAAGAAGATTCACTTGTTCAAGTAATGGGACATCTTCAGCAAGCTATCCAAAAAGACAATGAAGAATATTCTCGACTTAGGGAAGAAGTATCAAATATACAGAAAATACTCAATGATGAGCAGCAACAGCTAAACCGATTAAAAGACTGTAAAACTGATCCACTGAAACTATTTGAACCACAAATGACAGCCCTTCTTGAAGCAGTAGACAATACCCACAGACAAGGGTGCTTTACTTGCAAACCTATAGGCCCACTAGGAGCTTACATTCGTCTCCGAGATCTTGAATTGGCTTTGGCTGTTGAGTCGTGCTTAAAGGGCCTTCTTTTTGCCTTTTGTTGTAACAACCCCAAAGATGAGGAAGTACTTCAGGGGTTAATGGAAAAGTTTTATCCACCAAGCTCTCCACGACCACAGATAATTGTGGCACCATTCCAGTGTGAGGTACATGATGTAACACATAAAGCAGCCTTTCACCCAGAGTATCCAACAGTTCTCACAGCTTTAGAAATAAGTGAGGCAGTGGTGGCCAATGCTTTGATTGACATGAGGGGCATAGAGTCAGTGCTGCTTATCAAAAATAACTCTTTGGCTCGTAGAGTAATGCAGGCTCAGAGGCCCCCCAAGAACTGTAGTGAAGTTTTCACTGCTGATGGTGACCAAGTGTTGGAGAGACGCTATTACTCATGTGAAAAATTGAGACCTACTTACCTGATTGATGTGGAAATAGAAATAATTCATGTGGAGAAAGAAATTGAAAATAAAATGGCACGGTTGTCTGTCTATCAGCAACATGCATGTACACTTGAAAATGATATCAGAAAGAATCAAGAAATTTTGAAGAATCATGATCTACATTTAAAAGAAATCCAGATGAGAGTGACAAAAATCAACATGGAAATAAGAGATCTGGAGAAGGAAGAAAACCAACCAGGAGATATCTCCATTCTGGAAAAAGAAGCACAAGAAATTAAAAAGCTGATGACAGAGGTGGAGGAAAAGGTGAAAATGAGAAAGGAAGAGATGAAGAATTTAAGAAAACAGAAAATGGTTGCTGAACAGAGACATGAAAACATTAAGATAGAAATGTGCCAAATTTCAGAATCAACAGAATCTCTGAATCAAGAATTAAACAATGCCGGTTTAGAAATAGATACTGAAAAACGATACATGCTGCATTATCAAGATTGGCTTAAACAACACCTGAATTCTCTCCAAGTGACAAAGGAAGAGCTGTCTATGAAAGAGAGGAATCTAGAGATAGAGCTTGCTCAAGCCAAATACCTCTGCCCAGAGCGAAAAGAAATTAAGGAAACCCCCTCTGTTCTTGAAGAGACAGTTAGTCTGTTAAAGCAGAAGATAGCATCAGAAAACAGAATTTATGGAAGCAGAGAAGAAATAATACAGCAGTACCAAAAAGTAAGAGAAAGACATCAGGGTCTAGATGTTAAAGTGAAGAATTTGAAGAAGTGTATGAAATCGTTGGATGAAACATCACAACAAAAATATGAAATATTGCAGCAATTTAGGAGAGGTTTTGCTTTACGATGCAAGTTATACTTTGATAACTTACTGTCGCAGTGGGCCTACTCCGGAGAAATGAGATTTGATCACAAAAATGAAACCCTCTCTATAAGAGTCCAGTCTAAAGAAGGAAATAAAGCTGCTTCTGCTGACATCCAATTCCTAGCAGGGAGTGAAAATTCTTTTTCAAACTTTGTTTTCATTCTCACTCTATGGTCCATCACAGAATCTCCTTTCAGATGCCTGGATGCCTTTGATATGTACTTGGACCCCGTCAGTAGAAGAATTGCGATGGACATGATCCTCAGGATTGCACAATCCCAGCAATACCAACAGTTCATCCTGCTCACTCCACAAAACATGAGCGTTCTGCCTATAAATCCTCTGGCTAGAATATTCATATTGCCAGATGCTGAAAGTGGCCAGACAACCCTGCCTTTCAGAGCAATCAGGCAAGGGGCCGAAGACTAAAGCTGATTTATAATTTTTAAAAGTAAGTTTTCATTGGTGTTTCTTGCTTTCTGTTTGCATCACTATAGTATTCAATGTGTACTTCTTTACCACTTCTCGGAGAACCATCCCATATGACAAATCGCATTTTTTTGTAGAGGAAAAAGAAGAAAAAAGTTAGCACAATTGATTGACATAAGTATCTAAAAACGTGGGTAATATTTAGTATCTGTAGATCTTTCACCTCCATGAAGGGCTATCTCTTCATTTGAGTCATACTTGCTTTTTATAATTTTGATTTGTGTATGTGTGTGTGTGTTCTATCTATTTACATTGTTGTAGTTGCTGTGTATATTGCTTTTTCTTACATCACTCTGCACATCATTTCTTACAGCACAGTAATATTCTATTACATTCAAACATTCCCCGACTGATGGATATCAACTTTCTTTCCAGTTGTCAGCGATAATAAAAAAGTGTTGCTGTAAGTATTTTAGAGTATATGGGGACATTTTTTTCTTATCGATGGCTGCCTTGAGAAATAAGCTTAGTAGTCGAGTCTCTAGTTCAAAAGGTATGGACATTTTAATAACTTTACTTGCATAATTCCAAATTCCTTTAGAAGATAGTTGTACCATTTCACAATTCTGAAAATGTATTATTATGCCTGTCTTTCAAAGCCTCTATGACACTATCTTTTGCCATGTTTTGTCTTTTTTGCCATTTTGCAGAGTGGGAGGTGAAACTTTATGGTTCTTTCAATTGCATTTCTCCTTTATTAGTCATTTGGAGCATTTTTCATGCAGTTGTGAATTCTTTGCCTTCTTTGGACAACTGTTCGTATCCTTTAACTATTCATCTGTTGAGAAATGGATATATGATATCTTGGATACTGAACTCTGATCAGACAAAATTGCTATAAATTCTTTTCCTCATTTGACCACTTCCCTTCTTATCTTAGAAGCATTAATTTTCTCTGTGCAGAAGTTTTTCAGTTTCACGTTCCATCTTCAGCTCCAAACATAATACTATGTTCATTCAATTACTTTACTACATTTGCCTGGAAATCTCCATGTCCATGTTTTCCGAGTGTTCCAAGTGCCACACAACCCAGAGGTTCCAGTTTCTCCACTTTCTCTCCGCTCCCCCCCCCCAAAGTAAGAGTCCATTTGAAGTACAATATTCCTAGGCCTTATCCAGTGTAAAATCCTAATCTCCCTTCACCCTAAGAGTTTTCATCAGTTGAACTCCATCTCACTTCCAAAGTAAGGGCTCCTTCCTTTCCCCTTCCTTTTACCTCTCAGTCTTTCTCCCCTCCTCCTCAACCCTTTTCGTTCTGAGATCATAGATGTCACCTTCCCCTCATTTCTAGCCCTTGATGTGACCCTGAGGTATCACTCTTCTCTTTCCCCCTGATCCCCTCTCCCCTTTTATGCACCTTCCCCTATTGTAACCTACTCACACAAAAGAAGCATTCATCTGTAAGCCAGGTGTTGCCAAGTTCTGTCCATAATGCCCCCATCAGCATCTTCGTTGTTACCTAGACTAAATTTCCACTTTACTGCTGTCTCCTTCCACACATTTAGAAAAAGTCTTGTTGACCTCTCTTTTGTCACTCTATTGCTGTTACTGTCTTTGCCTGAAGCATTCATTCACTCCTGCCTTTCTGTTGTTTTTGGTGTTCAAGAGGTAAACAATCTCTGCAGTTCTGATTTTCTTTCTCAAAATGTTTCATATTCCTTTCTCTTCTTCTTTTCTGCCTTTGCCTTTTTCTTTCTTGATTTCTCTGGTCAAGCTCAGATTTACAGGGTAGGGTAAATGTTCTACATAGAACTGTATCCTCAGTTCCATTACTCCTCAAAGCACAGTACATTATTCCATTTGTTTCTCGGTTTTCTATTGCGCACAGAATAGTCCTGTGATCATTGAATGTTCTTTCTCTTGTATTTGAAGTTCCTTCTTCTGATGACTTGCAGAACTTCTTAATTCTGAATTCAATCAAATTTACCCATTATATGATTATCTTCTGGAAGCAGTCTGTGAATTCTTTCAGTTGTAATTTTCATGTTCTGTATTCAGAAGTTCTGGACATTTCAATTATTTACTTCATTGTGGTGTTAAAATTTTCTGTCCTGATGTATTCTTCTGAGAGACCTATGATCCTTATGTTGTCACTGCACATCCTGCCTTGAAATTCATATTTTGCTTGCATAATGATCATATTTTTATTTAATGTTGTTTTGACTCCTGTTTTTCTAGGTTGCCCACTTCTGTGTATATACATTCTTAATTTATTGTTATCTCTTTTGTTTCTTTGGCAAGGCTTGTTATTCATTGCACCTTCAGCTTTTTCTATTCCATTCATTGAGATGGCCCTGGAGGAGATGTGAGGCTGGTGACCTTGCACAGCCCTCACTCACTCAAAACAAAGTCAAGTGCAAGTCATGTCATCATTTCTCTGATGGCATGGTGTTCTTCAGCAACGAAGGAGGAAGACAGTCCTGTGAGTAGACGCAGCTGCCTGAAGGGGGACCCAACTAGCTGGGTAACTCAGCTCCTTCTCTCATGTCTGCCTCCCCCTCCCCTTCCTTCTCCTCTACAAAGGAAGGTAAATTTTAATGGCCAAAAGATGTTTAGTTGACTTGAGTTTTATTATTTAGTTTCTTTCTTTTTCCTTCCCTTCCCTTCCTTTCCATTCCCTTCCCGTTTTTTCCCTTCCTTCCCTGTCCTGTCCTTTCTTTTTCCAAAACCTTAAACCTAATGCAGATGGCTCTGGAGGAGACGTGAGGCTGGTGATCTTGCACAGTCCTCCCTCACTCAAAACGAAGTCAAGTTCAAGTCATGTCATTATTTCTCTGATGGGATGGTCTTCCTCAGCCGTGAAGGACGAACACCCACACAAGCTTAATGCACTCTGAAGCTGGGATGCCAATGTGACCCTGCCTAAGGCCTCTTCTGGACCCTCCTAGCTTTAGACTGATTGTCAATAGTAACTGTTGCTGTTTCTCTCCCAGTCTGATGTCTTTTTTTTTTCTTGGCTCATTAAAGGGGCTATCCTCTGGCTAGTTATTAAGCAGGCTTATTCAATGTACAGGTGTTACCTCACCTTAAGTGAGTACCTGCAAAGATCTTGGCCTAAATGTCCCAAGGTGTCCCAGCTCATCCTGGGTCATCTGCAGTGATCCAGATGAATATCTGGTCACTGGATTTAGATGGCTCTGGAAGGGAAGTGAGGCTGGTGACTTTTCATAGCCCTGCCTCACTCAAAACAAAGTCACGCGCAAGTCATGTCATAATTTCTCTGATGGCATGGTCTTCTTTGACAACAAAAATGATCACAGCAACAATTCCATTAATTATTTTTGTTGTGCCAGACATAAATTCTGTTTGCATACTTCTCATTTCTCCTTTGAACCACTGAGGAATGCAATATTGTGGTTCCATGTTCTCAAATTCCACACGGTTATCTGTGTTATCAAGTGCTGAATCATTTTCATTTTTGTTTCTTCAGTATTTCTTCATGAACTGGTGCCTGAACTTTTTAAATGAGATATGAAGGCCGTATTTCCTTCTGTTTTTATCACTTTCCTTTTTGATTTGTCGGTTTATGTTGAAGTTCTCTGAGTTTTTTTCTTCCCAAAATCTGTGGAATTTCCATTATTTTTCACTCATCATTTTTGTTATCCCTCCCTTCTTGACTCCCTACTCTCTGATTGTAGCTTTCAAAGATTCTCAGCTTCCTGTCATGCTGGGCAATTCATAGTTCACTAAACTATGTCTCTGCTTTGAGTCGTCAGAACTGGCCCCAATTAGTTGCTGTGGCAAAATTTTGGGATACTTTGTGGAGTGTTGAAAAGCCCTCATATATGCATTTCTTGTCCTTCTGACCTGTTCCACTCTCTGTTTTTCAGGTCTCTGGCCTGACACAGGCAGTTCAAAACTTACTTTCCTCAGCATCTGTGGTGCAGTATTTTGCAGAGCAGGTTCTTCTAGGTTGCTACCACTGACTGACTTTTTGCT